>NC_042993.1:13481451-13583951 GCF_901001165.1 Salmo trutta | reverse complement strand
CATGTCATGATAATGACAAAAGTTGCTTCCTGTTCATCAAGTTTATTCAAGAAATAATTACTTAGACAGCTATTTGTTTGCTGTCCTTCACCATGTCTATTTTTGCAAGCTTCATTTCGTTCTACCAGTCCTTGAGAATGATTTCACCTTTTCTGTGCTAAAGCACGCACACTGGCAAAACCCTTCCCCTTCTCTTATTGCTTTCACCGCCACTACTCTCCGCTCTCCCTGACGCGCCTTCCCCGATCGTGAGCTCAACACTCCCCACCCCCAGTGTGCGCGTTCGCAGGCTCTGTTGCTATCCGACGCCACGGCAGCTCGAGCGTGATTGGTCAGACGACGTCCCTTCAGCTGCTTGAATTGGTCAACTTGGATATCTGGGCGGAGATAGAAAATGAGGCTGCCCTGTCCTATTGCCTCCTCGTCGTCGCCAAACGCATCGCGGAGGCAAAAAGACGTGCCCGCTGAAACAGTTAAAGACCTCAGGTAGACAGTCAGGGGAATGGGGTAACACCACTAGAAATGCGACCAAAGGTGTAGCACATGAAGTCATGCAAAAAAAGGAAGCTATAACAGTTTCCTACAGAACAGTTTCCTATAGAAAAGTTCAAACAATACTTTAAACTTCCCATAAATTGCATGCATAACTGGATAGGGCACAAAAAAAAACACAAAACGAGAATATCTCATGCCAGCACAGGGACATCTGCCAGGTGACCGTTCACATCTAATTGAAATATTCTGTCCAGTACTTGCCTGCAAGTCACACAAACTAGGATAATGTAAGCAAAACAGGCAATCATTTAGAATATCTGAAAACACTGGCAATCTGATCAAACTGAGTTACTTTTTTGCAACATCAACAAAATATACTTTGTTTCTTCTTCAGATCAAACACAGGAAGAAAATAAACTATTTTAAACCCTTGTGACACCAATAAATGGCAATGGGGTAAATTATTATCTATATGACATAATAACAGACGACTTCAAAAATGTATATGTATCTCAATCCAGTAAAACACAAAGGGCAGGTTAAGTAATGTTGTGATAATTTAGCCTTGGTATTTTGAAAGCTCTGAAAATAATTCCCTGTGACATGTGGAACCGAAACAGCATTGTCTGTTCTCAAGGAGATTGAATGTTGTGAATCCCTGCGTGTTCATGTCGGGTATTCGTTTCCCTGTTCTCCCCCAAAAGAACAGCAACTGGAGAGATGGGAGGAGATGTACAAAACGAGGTTAACCATGCCGTCATTCATCCTCCACGGTAGCCAGTGAATGTGCGTGTTCCCCCTTCAGAAAAACTTTAACTTCACTGCAGACAGCTACTGTCGTCATGCAAGGATTGGGATAGATTTCAGCACACAACTTTATCAAACTGCGAGCTGGAGATATTTGAAATAGCTATGCAGCACATGTCACTTCCATTAGAGAGCACTGTTGATGCAAAAACTAAACCCCAATTACAGGTTATAGCTTAGCGATGTTACTGAGGTGGTGGGTGACATGGGAAGGGGGATGTAGGTGCTCACACCCACAATAAATGTACAATTTGCATGCAGGACGAGGACATTAGAATGACTTTTGCAATAGCACCTGGGGTTGCTCTGCAGTTGCACTGTGTATGCATTTGCTATGTTCTGGGGGAAGACTGGCAATCTAAAAAGTCGCAGGGTATTGCTATATTTCTCAATTATGAATGTTCTCTAGACCACAAATTAGAATGTAAACAGTCACCAACAACAATTATTCAATGTGTTGAACATTTAAAAAACCTGTGTTACCAGAAACATACAAATGATGAGAAAAATAACAATAGGTAGCCTTAACAATACATTTAATATATATTAGAATAAATAATAATTATGTCCCCAAATGTATGTGTTAACTGCAAAACAATTTAATTCCAAAATGCCAGGGACTTTGACAATCTAATCTGATCTGGAGACTGACACCCTCGCCTCTCCATCTTTGTTCCAAAATATGACACAACAAATATGAATAGCAACGTTATACTAAACTTGGTTGAGCAATTAGCCAGCAAATTCAGTCCCCCTTTCTCCTTGGCGCCGAAGAGGCACACACAGTAAGGCACATACAGTCGAAACCGAACTGGTGCAGCCTCCTTGTGTCATTAACACTATTTTGATTGTATACGCACAAATGTATAGATAAATGTGTACGTGTATTATGTGAGCTGATTCTCGGGAGGGAGTGTGACTCGGTTCCAATAAATCACGTTTGCAAAGCTCCCAGACACCCGAGATTAAAAACGCAAGGCGAAGACTCCGGGACTCACGTGCCTTGCAGCAAAATTCCACCCGGCAACTACACACTGTACCATGGTAACAGCCCTGCCATTGGTCCCGGGTGCGTTTTGAAATGACCAATGGGAGGGCCGGCAGCGGGTGATGCGTGTTGCTAGGTAAACATGATGCAGTGGGAAGATACGGTAGTCGAACTCTACAGAAGAAGCTACGAGCGCCAGAGGAACGGAAGGGTAACACAGCAGCGAATTACAATTACACTGCGGGGAGGTTGCCGGGGTTGCGTTTCGGCTCAGCTAAAGCTTGGGAAGATGTTTTATTAGGTGTGTGTATAGTGTAGAACTAAATGTCCTTTAATTTCAGCGATATGTAGACCCAGAGACAAGCACTGATTTCACCCATCATAATCATTACTCATTCTCACCTAGCGCAGGGATGGCTGGAATCCTTACCAACAACGAATCAAATGCGTCTCTGAATATCCAAATATATATCATAGCTCTCATGGCCGACCAGTGAAATCCTAACAACTAAATAAGGTTACATGGCTTGTGACGCCAAGGCTTGTGACACCAAGGTTTCCACCTTTTTAAAATAGGCACCAACCTTTTTACTAACCTTTGAAATGGAATAAAATTAACCAATAATACAATTTACTTTGTAAAAACAGAAAATTATGCAACAGAAAGTGATGTAAAATGCTTGATTTATTAAAGTTATCTAGAACTTGCAGTATGTTACAGTTGTTACATCAAGCTGCAACTGCTAAAAGTAACACACTGACAAACAGTTTCAAATATCTAACTTTGACTTGAGTGAAACAAAGTAAATCCAAATATACATCTATGCCTCATCCTGTTACAACATGCCCCTCTGATCATCACAACAGCTCAAGGACCTCTGGGAGGAATGGGAAATGTGGCAGAATTCCTGTTCATGGCTAGAAGGGATCCAGCTTTTGTCAAATTAACATCAGATTTGACTTTTCATAACAGGTTAGGAGAATTAGGTTAAGATTAGGAAAATGTTTAGGGTTAACTAAAATGCAAAAAAATATATACTTACATTAATTTGACAAAATCTGGATCCTTTCTAGCCATGACCCATAATTCCACCCGGCAACTACAGGCGTTTACAAAACAGACGCAAGGCATGTCATAGGTGATGAGCATGAGTTATGTTTCCCAGTGGGCTATATAGTGTACAGGAAAGGTTGGAGTTACATGTGACAAAAATGGCCCAATGTTGCTACTGCCACAAGAGTTCTGCCAAGAAACCCAAGAGCAGGCAGAGAGTCAAGTTGAACACTGAAAGAAGTTTGAGGCGCTTCCTCCATAAATAGGACCCGGGAGGTCCCTGCAAGGACAGGTGGTTCCCTGCAAGGACAGGTGTAGGAGTGTAGCAAAGGGGAGGCAAATACTCGGGCCATGCCGGGAATACTGGACAAACAGATTGAGCAATCTAGACAATATTAGTGTCATAAAGATATGACATTTTTTTACTTGTGAGTAACCATGCAGTTACAAATGAAATTCAATACAGAAAGAATTTCAGGAAGTCCAATAATCTCATCAAATCAAACTTTATTTGTCACATGCACCGAATACAACAAGTGTAGACTTTACCGTGAAATGCTTACTTACTTAACCAACAGTGCAGTTCAAGAAGAGTTAAGAAAATATTTACCAAATAGACTAAAAGTAAAAAAATAATTATAAAAAGTAACACAATAAGAATAACGAGGCTATATACAGGTGGTACCGGTACCGAGTTAAGTGTGCAGGGGTACAGGTTAGATGAGGTAATTTGTACATGTAGGTAGGGATGAAGTGACTATGCATAGATAATAAACAACGAGTAGCAGCAGTGTCGATATGGGGGGAGGGGGCAAATGTAAATAGTCCAGTGGCGATTTTATTAATTGTTCAGCAGTCTTGTGGCTTGGGGGTAGAAGCTGTTGAGGAGCCTTTTGGTCCTAGACTTGGCGCTCCGCTACCGCTTGCCGTGCATTAGCAGAGAAAACAGTCTATAACTTGGGTGACTGGAGTTTGACAATTTTATGGGCTTTCCACTGACACTGCCTATTATATAGGTCCTGGATGGCAGGAAGTTTGGCTCCAGTGATGTACTGGGCCGTACGCACTACCCTCTGCAGCGCCTTACGGTCAGATGCCGAGCATTTGCCATACCAGGCGGGGTATGATATGTTTTTGTTATGTGATGCTTATAAATGATAACTGTTGAATAGAAAAGAGGAAATCACTTTTTGCATGATCACTTAAAAAAAAGGAACATCTTTCTTGTCAAACATCTCATTCAATGTCTGCTAATGACACCTAGAGGTCTCCATTCTCCTGTATGAAACTGCTGAACATGACTGAGGTATAAATGTGTTCTGCTCAGAGTTACCATCAATTCCATGTCAAGTGGATTCACGAAAGCATTCTACAACAAATTCTAATTTTTATCCCAATTTCATTAATAATACTTCTCTATAATTTTATTTTCCGCTATTTTAATTCCCAAATTTCATTTGTTTTGCCAGAAACTGTTTTGCCAGAAACTTGTAACCTGTTCTCATGCAGGAGCAGTGTGCATTACTGTGTCTGTATTAAAGGGGGAGGGATAATGGCACAGAGAGAGGGCTTACGCAGCATCACTATGCACGTTTCTTTGCGCTTATGCCTGACCCTTTTCTGGAGAGAGACAGTAGAGAATCCCCACTGTTAATCCCTGATGAGGCTCCCCCTCCCCCCGCTCAACCTTTCACCTGAAAAGCACACATTCATTCCAGCACAGACAGACAGACAGGGCTAATCGCACATACCACCAAACTGTGTCACACAGAGACCCAAAAGCGTTTGACAGGATGCACATCTATTGTACCTAACACAATGCTGTCTCTGCATGCGTGTGGACATTTCCAATGTTGCACTATGTCATGGTTTACAATGCCAAGATTAAGGGTTATTTTTTTCTTAAGGGGTCAGGGAGAGTTTATGTTGAGATCAGGTTTCTGTTTGGGATATACCCATAAGAGGCAATGGCGCAGTTCCAGTTGTGACAGTCTGTCTGTGTGCAAAAAAATACCCTCCTGCTCTTCCATTTAAATTAACAGCATACATTTCGCATTCAAATACAGACAGAAAACCATTTTTTTTTTAATCAACTGATGGTAGTAAGAGGAATTGGAACTGAGGCTTTGTGACAGCACCGGGCTGACCCTAGGACCTGGATAAACATCCAGAAGTAGATTAAGGGGTGTGATGCAGGCCAAACGTTGTGATAATTGAGGAGGGTCTGGTGGTCCCTCCTTTGCTGCCCCCAGTGGCCAATCTTAGCTATTACAACAAACCACTGGCTGGGTACTGCCAGAGGAGGAAGAGTGATGTCTTTTCTGACTAGTACCAAGCAACTGCACTGTGTTATAGGGGAGCAACTGACTCCAGTGCAAAGTGCAATTAAATACCACATGGATGTTGCTAGGATCACATCACACAATGCTTTTTTAAATGTAGGGCAACATTTTCTAGATTCAGTGTCAAGTACAGAGAAACTCCTTTTTACCATCAGCTCCGGCTTCAATATTAATTTATAACCCCTAAAATAGCTGCAGTTGATACTGTCAGGATGGATTTGGAGAGGGATAGGCAGGCAGACACATTTCACAGTCACCATTAACATTATTAGAAACGGCTCCGGCAGTATGACTTGCCAGAAGACCCATTACAAAATCTATTGGAAAACAGAACACATACCATCACAGCCAGGACTAGACCTTGCACCGACTATCTAACTGAAATAGCATAACAATAATTTGCAGATTTTATGGAAGCAAGCTTTAGTTATTTTTAGCCCACAGTTTGGAGAATCAAATCTACCTTCTCTCCATCCTAGATTCGTTACAATATCTATGCATAATGATGAAGAAACAGTGACATAACATTGACTGAAATTAATCAATTGTAGCCTAAGTACCGGTCGTAGACACTGACTCAATTCTGATAGGGGAGTGAGGAGGACATTATATATTGTAGGCGGTGGTCTCTCCCAAAACCCCCAGCTGAACACCACACGATTAGTTGTTATCAATGAACAGCAGTGGAAGTTTTCTTTATATTAATGTAAACATCTGCCTTAAAGGAATACTGAGAGATTCTGGCATTATACCATTTTTATGTCTCTGTGTGCAATAAGAAGGAAGTTAGCATTAGTTTCGCAAGCCATTGCTAACTAGCATTAGCACAATTATCGGAAGTCAACAGGTACGGTAGCATTGCTACAAAAAAAAAATTCTAAACTGAGACATAAAAATAATAAGAAACTCAATTTTCCATCCAGCAAGCAACCGATCCAGTTTAAAGCTGCAATATACCATTTTTTGCGTAACCTGACTAAATTGACATAGAAATTGTGCTTGTTTAATTATTTGTTACTTACATTTATTTTTTAACTTATCTATTTTTTTACATAACACGTTTTTCTTCTTAACTTCTTAAAGCATTGTTGGTTAATAAGGGCTTGTAAGTAAGCATTTCACTGTAAAGTTGTATTCGTTACCTGTTGTATTCGGCACGTGACAAATAAAATTTGATTTGAAATGTGTGATAGACTTGCTTTCGATGAGAATGACAGATCTAAGAAGTGGTAGATCTTTTCTATGTGGGCTATTTCTAAGCTTACAGTTCTAAAGTACTTTTTTGCGTCTTTTACTTTCAGTTTTGTACACCAGCTTCAAACAGCTGAAAATACAATTTTTTTGGTTATTGAAAATATATTTCACAGTGGTTTAGATTAGGGATGCACGATATATATCGGTGAACATATCGGTGTCTAGTTCAACGCCGATGTGAAAAACTGACGCGCATACCTATATAACATGACGTAATGACGCCACGTAAAACTTTGCAGTACACAGCATTCCTAACCTAGCCCACAATGTCTGCTGTGTGGATCGAGCAGTCAACAAGTCGAGCAGTCATTTGAAAGAGTAAGACCATTTCAGCGAGACAACTCAAAGGCGAAAGCCATTAACGCCAAGATAATGGAATTCATTGCCCTTGACAATCAACTGTTCTCTGTCGTGGGTGATGTTGGCTTTCTTGACTGGTCGAGCACCGGTACACACTAATGTTACCAAGTGTGCTATTGTTCAGATGTTGCCCTACCGAAGTTACACAGTAATAGCGTCACTGCTATTAGCTTCACGACATACTATGGAACGCCATTTGTGTCTTTGCGTGTCAAAAAAGATAGACATCAAATAACACTATTTGACACGTTAAATAAGCTTTTAATTTGACACATCAAATAACACCGTTCTATTATTGAATGTTGTCTGTTCTGAATTTGCATGTGCAAGCCAAGCACCACCACTACTATCAGTATCACTGTCAAAGCTGTATTAAAAAAAAGTCTGCAAACAAGCAAACACCGGCCACGAACGATGTGTTTACAATACCGCGTTGGTAATAAAGCATTATGTTTGACCGCAACCTCTGGGGTAGCTAGCTAGTTTTAGCTCGGTACCTAGCTAGCACCAATACAACCAGCCTAAAATAAATGACCCGTAGAAACTGCAGTCATTTTCACTATTCTTAGCAATGATGTAGGAATACTTAACAAATTATTGTCTTTTGTTGCTTTTATATAACAACATTCCAATGTCGTTTAGCATGATCTATTCAATCATGGCATAATTATACTATTTGTATTCATTTGCATCACTGTCAATGACACTTTTATTTTGAAGGCTAACCTCAAAGTCCACTATTGTGGCTAATCCTTATTGTGGCTAGCTTCACATAGATGAGTCCGACCACCATTAATACTTCCGTGGCCTCCAACTGCTCTTAAATGCTAGTAAAACGAAATGCATGCTCTTCAACCGATCACTGCCCACACCCGCCCGACTAGCATCACTAGTCTGGATTGTTCTGACTTAGAACCCTAGGAAGCTCTTTGCTACCTTCTCCTCCCTCCTAAATCCTCCTCCCCCTCCCCCTCCTCCCTCTCTGCGGATGACTTCGTCAACCATTTTGAAAAGAAGGTTGATGACATCCGATTCTCGTTTGCTAAGTCAAACGACACCGCTGGTCCTGCTCACACTGCCCTACCCTGTGGTTTGACCTCTTTCTCCCCTCTCTCTCCAGATGAAATCTCGCGTCTTGTGACGGCCGCCCGCCCAACAACCTGCCCACTCGACCCTATCCCCTCCTCTCTTCTCCAGACCATTTCCGGAGACCTTCTCCCCTACCTCACCTCGCTCATCAACTCATCCTTGACCGCTGGCTACGTCCCTTCCGTCTTCAAGAGAGCGAGAGTTGCACCCCTTCTGAAAAAACCTACACTCGATCCCTCCGATGTCAACAACTACAGACCAGTATCCCTTCTTTCTTTTCTCTCCAAAACTCTTGAACGTGCCGTCCTTGGCCAGCTCTCCTGCTATCTCTCTCAGAATGACCTTCTTGATCCTAATCAGTCAGGTTTCAAGACTGGGCATTCAACTGAGACTGCTCTTCTCTGTGTCACGGAGGCTCTCCGCACTGCTAAAGCTAACTCTCTCTCCTCTCATCCTTCTAGACCTATCTGCTGCCTTTGATACTGTGAACCATCAGATCCTCCTCTCCACCCTCTCCGAGCTGGGCATCTCCGGCGCGGCCCACGCTTGGATTGCGTCCTACCTGACAGGTCGCTCCTACCAGGTGGCGTGGCGAGAATCTGTCTCCGCACCACGTGCTCTCACCACTGGTGTCCCCCAGGGCTCTGTTCTAGGCCCTCTCCTATTCTCACTATACACCAAGTCACTTGGCTCTGTCATATCCTCACATGGTCTCTCCTATCATTGCTATGCAGACGACACACAATTAATCTTCTCCTTTCCGCCTTCTGATAACCAGGTGGCGAATCGCATCTCTGCATGTCTGGCAGACATATCAGTGTGGATGACGGATCACCACCTCAAGCTGAACCTCGGCAAGACGGAGCTGCTCTTCCTCCCGGGGAAGGACTGCCCGTTCCATGATCTCACCATCACGGTTGACAACTCCCTTGTGTCCTCCTCCCAGAGTGCTAAGAACCTTGGCGTGACCCTGGACAACACCCTGTCGTTCTCCACTAACATCAAGGCGGTGACCCGATCCTGTAGGTTCATGCTCTACAACATTCGCAGAGTACGACCCTGCCTCACACAGGAAGCGGCGCAGGTCCTAGTCCAGGCACTTGTCATCTCCCGTCTGGATTACTGCAACTCGCTGTTGGCTGGGCTCCCTGCCTGTGCCATTAAACCCCTACAACTCATCCAGAACGCCGCAGCCCGTCTGGTGTTCAACCTTCCCAAGTTCTCTCACGTCACCCCGCTCCTCCGCTCTCTCCACTGGCTTCCAGTTGAAGCTCGCATCCGCTACAAGTCCATGGTGCTTGCCTACGGAGCTGTGAGGGGAACGGCACCTCCGTACCTTCAGGCTCTGATCAGGCCCTACACCCAAACAAGGGCACTGCGTTCATCCACCTCTGGCCTGCTCGCCTCCCTACCTCTGAGGAAGCACAGTTTCCGCTCAGCCCAGTCAAAACTGTTCGCTGCTCTGGCACCCCAATGGTGGAACAAGCTCCCTCACGACGCCAGGACAGCGGAGTCAATCACCACCTTCCGGAGACACCTGAAACCCCACCTCTTTAAGGAATACCTGGGATAGGATAAAGTAATCCTTCTAACCCCCCCCCCTAAAAGATTTAGATGCACTATTGTAAAGTGGTTGTTCCACTGGATATCTTAAGGTGAATGCACCAATTTGTAAGTCGCTCTGGATAAGAGCGTCTGCTAAATGACTTAAATGTAAATGTAAATGTAGAATATGCGGACAACTATAAATACCTAGGTGTCTGGCTAGACTGTAAACTCTCCTACCAGACTCGCATTAAGCATCTCCAATCCAAAGTTACATCTAGAATTGGCTTCCTATTTCGCAACAAAGCCTCCTTCACCCATGCTGCCAAACATACCCTCGTAAATCTGACTATCCAACCGATCCTTGACTTCGGTGATGTCATTTACAAAATAGCCTCCAACACTCTACTCAGCAAATTGGATACAGTCTATCACAGTGCCATCCGTTTTGTCACCGAAGCCCCACATACTACCCACCACTGCGACCTGTATGCTCTCGTTGGCTGGTCCTCGCTACATATTTGTCGCCAAACCCACTGGCTTCAGGTCATCTATAAGTCTTTGCAAGGTAAAACTCTGCCTTCTCAGCTCACTGGTCACCAAAGCAACACCCACCCGTAGCACGTGCTCCAGCAAGTATATTTCACTGGTCATACCCAAAGCCAACACCACCTTTGGCCGCCTTTCCTTCCAGTTCTCTGCTGCCAATGACTGGAACGAATTGCAAAAAAAGAAAATCACTGAAGTTGGAGACTTATATCTCCCTCACTAACTTTAAGCGTTAGCTGTCAGAGCAGCTTACCGATCGCTGCAGCTGTACACAGCCCATCTGTAAATAGCCCATCCAACCAACTACCAACCTCATCCACATATTTGTTTTTGTGCTCTTTTGCACAGCAGTATTTCTACTTACACATCCTCATCTGCACATATATCACTCCAGTGTAAATTGCTAAATTGTAATTACTTCGCCACTATTGGCCTATTTATTGCCTTACCTCCTTACTACATTTGCTCACCCTGTATACAGATTTTTCTATTGTGTTATTGACTGTACGTTTGTTTATCCCATGTGTAACTCTGTGTTGTTGTTTTTGTCTCACTGCTTTGCTCTATCTTGGCCAGGTTGCAGTTGTAAATGAGAACTTGTTCTCAACTGGCCTGCCTGGTTAAATAAAGGTGAATTTAAAAAATAAAAATAAATAATAAGACCTGTGTTATAAATTAAGGTTATTTTAGATGATGACACCTAGTTATATAGTTAGCTAGCTAACTATATACCTATTGAAACAGATGTCGTTTTGCTATGTTTTTGGGGATGAACATTGTTTGCATCCATGAGCTAGCTAGCTTTTTTTATGACCAGCACTATAGGTGCGCGAGACAACTTTACCAACATCATTGCATACGTATCGATGAATCGTGACATATGTAATACGAGTGATAGTGTAATCAATGTGTAATAACTATGTACAAAATGTAGGAACGCATTAAATTAGTATGTGACGTGCAGTCATATTCAGGTCCTGATTGGTCAACAAGCTTATTGTTATTTGCCGTGTATCTTTTTTGACATGCAAAGACCCAAACGTCGTTCCATAGAAATCCTGGTTGAGAATGAAACGACTGAACAAATTAACAACGAAACAGCACAGCAAATAAGTGAAAGAAATAGGTTTTGATTATGTTTTACTGGTAATGGGGACATACGTAAATGCCAACAAAATAACTTTTTGGTCAGTGTGGTGTGTGTGTGTGTCTGTAACCTTTATTTAACTAGGCAAGTCAGTTATGAACAAATTCTTATTTACAATGATGGCCCACCCCTTCCAAACCCAGACGACGCTGGGCCAATTGTGCGCCGCCCTATGGGACTCCCAATTACGGCCAGATGTGATACAGCCTGGATTTGAACCACCATATTGACCGCTGCGTCCATATGTGTGTGTTAACTATTTAACTGTAATAGAATGCTTAAAAAGGCCACAAAAATGTTAAATATTGGATATCAGTATCGGCCAAAAATGTAATATCGGTGCATCACTAGTTTAGATGGTACAATGATTCTCTACACTTGTTTGGGTCACAAACTGAAATTAGGCAAACTATTAGAATTTTAGCGACCAGGAAATAGCAGAGCGATTTCTGCACATTGCACCTTTAAACTGATGACAAAAATGCACTGGGGGGCAGAGGCTCTCTTAAGGCCCTAGAAGTACAGTCTCAAATGTGGTGGTCTTTTCCTCACTGGAGCCCAACCCTGTGCAGGAGCATTTCATTAGAGTCTTCCTCTCATGTCCAGTGTTTCACACCAGGCACATCTGAGTATTGAATAACGTTTCATTAACTTCAGGCACACGGGTTAACAGGCCAGTGTCGGTTAATTGACATGGATCTTTCACAGATGTGGCCTCTTCCTGCAGAGGAGGGGTTGTGGGGGATGTAGTCAAATACAAATCCAATCAATACTAACTACTTATCATCACATTCGTTGGGTAATAATTGCCTCACTTGGAAGGATCCAGCCAGCCCAGCGCTGCGTCGGCACTAGGATAACAGGTTGCCCTGTAACTGACACAGCACCGGACATGAGACTACTTACAGACAAAATGGGTAAAGATGGATCACGGTTTATAAATACCTGCACAATTTAATTCCAACTGACACCTTAGGAATAAAGGAAAGTCCCCAAGAGAAAATCTGACTGTAATTTAAAGGATCATGCTTGACAGTCCGTCGATAACAAGGACCACGTCGCTCCTGTGGTTACTGGTTTGCCTCACAAACGCACGTTTGGCTTTGCGTTATGAGTGAAGTGTGCTGCCATCAAGTTTATCTGAAGAGTTCTGACTTCAGTGACTCAGCTAGCAGCAGTGAAAAAAACTTTGTGAGATGTGTTACAGCACAAGGAGCACCGGAGTTAAAACCCCTATAAACAGAAGGTAGTTGATGTTGGCTTAAGGGTAAAACAGGCTTTTATTAGGGGAACCTACGCCTACCATTAATTCTACTCAAATCCACAGTGGTAGAGCTGTAGCCTGCAAAGTACCTAAAATAACAATTACCCATCTCCTTTTAAAGTCCCCTTCCAGTCCTCACTGTAAAATATATATATCCCTCCTCCTCTTGGTCACTGTTCCTTTCCTATTAACCCTATACTGCACATATGATGTGATTAAGCTTCTGTTAAGCCAGCCATAATCTCTAGAAGCTCTGGCTATTTAATTCTTGCTGTGCCAGTTTAGAGCTGGCATGGTGGCTGGCAAAGGGTATGTGCAGGCATGCAGGCACACAGACAGTCACTTTGGCTGTCATTGTTGAAGCTGGGAGCAGTCTCACACTCCCACAGAGACAACAGGGCCTTTCACTTACAAGCATACACACGCACACACAAACACATGTATGCGAGCACAAATGGCCTTGTCATGGGAGCACACGAAAAGGTGCACAAGCGCAGGACGTCAAAAGGGACAAAATATGTAAATATTCGCAATCATTAACACAGACAGATAGCCATTGCCTAGAGTCTACTGGGCAGACAGACGAGCTAGCTAATTAATTTATTTGGATGACACTTTTAATCCAAAGCCACTTACATTTTGTGGAACCCATTTCTGTAGTAGGGGTTTATCTCTTGGACAATCCAGGTAAAGTGCTGGGTGTTGCCTTGGGGCAGACCAACCGGAGGGGGCACATCCACCACCCCCTTTCCCCACCCTACCCCCCACACCACACACCTGGAAATTCCAAACACTGCTTCCTGACACTCCCACATAACGCTACCTCTTAGGGCCCTGTTCCAATAGTTCAGCTGCAGGTACCGGGTCTTTGCAGATGAGCTGATTAATTAAAGGGAGCTCTATTAAGGTTATTGAGATGCAGCACCCTTATTCCTAGAGGTAATCACAGTCACCTATATGTGATTGGATAAGAGAGAGCTTTCACCACTCCATACCATCGCAGATCTGTGTTTACTTCAAAGAAGAGATTAAGGAATGGTGCTCTATGTCCATAGTCAAACTGGGTCTGGCTGATCTACTGGTCATTCCTGTGTCCAAACAAGGGATCTTTGTGGCAGGTGGGTGGGCTGGGCGGCTCGGACTAGCGGCACGTTTTGGACCCTGCCACTGTTTGCCAGTGTCATATGAATGCATTCGGGTATGTGGACATATGTCAAGGCAGGTTGGCATGTGTCTGTAATGGGCTCAGCGCGTGCATGGACATGGGATCAGTATGCTCGAGGGTAATGTGGCTCCTCAGGTGTCTGAACATCTTTTTGGTATGGATAATTGTTTGTGAGTGGATCTCTATGGCTGTGTTCGTACATCGAGCCCAATTCTGATCTTTTTTCACTAATTGGTCTTTTGACCAATCAAATCAGCTCTGAAAAAGAGCTGCGGTGAAAAGATTTGATGTGATTGGTCAAAAGACCAATTAGTGGAAAAAATATCAGAATTTTTCTGCTTGTATAAATGCAGCCTTAGTGTTTGAAGGGACGCAATTATGAATATATGACTTGGGTCTTTGCTCTCTACCCTAGTGTTGCACGAACGGAATACTGAAACTTCTGTACTTTTTAGATACTAGAAAATGAAAAACAGGTTGGTACTAGAATTTGTGTTACTTTTGGTACTTCTGTCAAATGTGTCTGATGGACTAAGCCTGTCTATGAGCGCAGCCGACACTGTGCCTGCTCCACTTACTCATAGCTAGCCTGCACTGGGAGTCTGAGCCGCAACCATAGCCGAGTGAAGTAGTGGTGCTGCAGCAACCCCTGATAAATTGAAATAATTTTGCCAAAATTAAGCTATAAACAATTTCCCCCCAAAATATTTTACTACAGTCGGGAAAGGCCGCAATTTGGGCAGCACGTGTGCCAAATATACACTGAGTATACCAAACATTAGGAACACCTTCCTAACATTGATTTGCATGAACCCCCCTTTGCCCTCAGAACAGTCTCAATTCATTGGGGCATGGACTCTACAAAAGTGTTGAAAGCGGTCCAAAGTTTTGGTGGCCCATTGTTGACGCCAATGCTTCCCCCAGTTGTGTCAAGTTGGCTGGATTTCCTATGGGTGGTGGACCATTCTTGATACACACAGCAAAACGTGAATGTGGAAAAACCCATCAGGGTTGCAGTTCTTGACACAGGTGCACCTGGCACCTACTACCATACCCCGTTCAAAAGGCACTTACATATTTTGTCTTGCTCATTCACCCTCTGAATGGCACACATACACAATGTCTCAATTGTAAAAAAATAAAATAAAAAAAAATCCTTTAACCTGTCTCCTCCCCCTCATCTACACAGAATGAAGTGGATTTAACAAGTGACATCAATAATGGATCATAGCTTTCAGCTAGATTCACCTGGTCAGTCTGTCATGGAAAGAGCAGGAGTCCTTAATGTTTTGTACACCAGTTTGTTGCGTTGTGGTCATAGAGATAATCCATAGAAGGATTTAGAAAGCTCTAACCCTGGCACTTTGTGTGTCGGACTGCGTGCACCTGACTTGAATGGGAACATATTTTTATGGTTGGTTGCAGCTGTCAGTTTGCCTGTCACAAATTTCAAAATACAATTGCGAGAAAAACGTAGGCCTACCATTTGTAAAGCAAATGCCTATTGCTGAAAAGAGAAGACTAATCTGTCTGTGGAAGCTAACTATTTTTTTCTCAAAACTTTTGAGCAAGTCAGAGCGAACAGCACTGTTTTTCAAAGTAGCTTATCTTGAGATATTGGCACGAGTGCATCGGCCATCTCCGGTGAGTTGCTTACGCTTCATCTTTGGGTGTGCCACTGGAAAGTTTATTTTGTAGCCTAATGAATAATTCAATGCATGCACACACTACTATTGAATATGCATTCACCTGTATTGTGGATAGGCCTAGGCTACATATTGATTTACCCAGTTTATCACTAGAGATTTACCATTCAAATAAGTGATTACCATTATGTAACGAGATTGGTAAAAACAAAGTAAAATTGTATGATTGATTCATTAATATATACATGGCTGTCTCTGAATTTGTTTTGATGTAAAACAATGCAAATGTTCTGATATTGAACTCAAAAGATGCCCAACGATTGAATAAAGCAGTAGCTGAGTTTGTCTGGATCAAGTGCTATTCTGTGACTTTGGATAATATGCCTTCTTTTCATGCTGTGGTATCGTTTTGGTATTGAGTATTGTGATACTAAACCTGGTATCGAAGTCAAAATTCTAGTATCTTGACAACACTACTCTACTCCGCATTGATGTTGTCCGATTTATGAATTGTAATAGGGTCGTTCCACCTCAAAAAGCACAAGAGAATTTTGACACCCACCATCTCAGATTGTGCTGAAATTGTTTCTGTAATTAGAAACAGATAAAATTAGCATTCCTGAAACATTTTGTTGAAATATAATTTGATTTGAGAAATTAAGTTTATAGATTGCATCCAAATTGGCCATTTTAATTCATATGATTAATATCTTCAATAAATATAGTACCGAACATTTGATTTGGACCATAATTCTTCCTAATAATGAGTAAGACATGAGGAATCCAATAAAATGATCAAAAGCCACCGGCGGACCCCCCCACCAATTCCACCCCAACAACCAGTTCTCCACAATTCCAGAACAATCTGGGATGGTGGGTGTCATGGCTTGCTGAAATGACATGGAAAAAATACATGTCTTTCCTGCAAATGTTTTGGGGTCAAACATGGTCAAATGCAATGATATACAGTACCAGTCAAAAGTTTGGATACACCTACTCATTCAAGGGTTTTTCTTTATTTTTACTATTTTCTACATTGTAGAATAATGGTGAAGACATCAGAACTATGAAATAACACATAGGGAATCATGTAGTAACCAAAAAAACGTGTTCAACAAATCAAAATATATTTGAGATTTGAGATTCTTCAAAGTAGCCACCCTTTGCCTTGATGACAGCTTTGCACACTTTTGGCATTCTCTCAACCAGCTTCACGTGGTAGTCACCTGGAATGCATTTCAATTAACAGGTGTGCCTTGTTAAAAGTTCATTTGTGGAATTTCTTTCCTTCTTAATGCATTTGAGCCAATCAGTTGTGTTGTGACAAGGCAGGGGTGGGGTGGTATACAAAAAATAGCCCTATTTGGTAAAAGACCAAGTCCATATTATGGCAAGAACAGCTCCAATAAGCAAACAGAAACGACAGTCCATCATTACTTTAAGACATGAAGGTCAGTCAATACGGAACATTTCAAGAACTTTGCAAGTTTCTTCAAATGCAGTCGCAAAAACCATCAAGCGCTATGATGAAACTGGCTCTCATGAGGACCGCCACAGGAAAGGAAGACCCAGAGTTACCTCTGCTGTAGAGGATAAGTTCATTTGAGTTAACTGCACCTCAGATTGCAGGCAAAATAAATGCTTCAGAGTTCAAGTAACAGACAACATAAACTGTTCAGAGGAGACTGCGTGAATCAGGCCTTCATGGTCGAATTGCTGCAAAAAAAACACTACTAAAGGACACCAATAAGAAGAGACTTGCTTGGGCCAAGAAACACGAGCAATGGACATTAGACCAGTGGAAATCTGTCCTTTGGTCTGATGAGCCCAAATTGGAGATTTTCTTTGTGAGACGCAGAATTGGTGAACGGATGATCTCCGCATGTGTGGCTCCCACCGTGAAGCATGGAGGAGGTGTGATGGTGTGGGGATGCTTTGCTGGTGATACTGTCAGTGATTTATTTAGAATTCAAGGCACACTTAACAAGCATGGCTACCATAGCATTATACAGCGATACGCCATCCCATCTGGTTTGCACTTAGGGGGACTATCATTTGATTTTCAATAAGAAAATGACCCAACACACACCTCCAGGCTGTGTAAGGGCTATTTGACCAAGAAGGAGAGTGACGGAGTGCTGCATCAGATAACCTGGCCTCCACAATTACCTGACCTCAACCCAACTGAGATGGTTTGGGATGAGTTGGACCGCAGAGTGAAGGAAAAGCAGCCAACAAGTGCTCAGCATGTGGGAACTTCTTCAAGACTGTTGGAAAAGCATTACAGGTGGAGCTGGTTGAAAGAACACCAAGAATGTGCAAAGCTGTCATCAAGGCAAAGGCTGGCTACTTTGAAGAATCTAAATCATATTTTGATTTGTTTAACACTTTTTTGATTTCTACATGATTCCGTATGTGTTATTTTATAGTTCTACAATGTATGTTGTTTAAAAAGTATGCATTACCGTGTTTGTAATGAGAAAAAAAGTTGATTGAAATGAATACATGTAGCTCACCCCTCTACCCTACAAAGCAACACAATGTTAATTACAATAATCTAAAGCTGGAGAAGTTAATGCAGCATCCCATGTTTTAAATATTGTTGACCAATTTAAGATCAATCTGATGTAAATGTACTCCCCCATGAAGGCAGTAAAAAGAAATCGCAATAGAGTCAAGATCAATAAATTACTCTTAGTGTAATAAACCTCGGAACTGGTTCACTGGTGGCCTTACTAGGCTGGCTGCTAACATTAACTACATCCATTATCACAATTTTTGTTCAATAACAGCAGTTAAATTGTACACATGTATCACCACTTTATCAATGCTTAATAACATCAACAATGGGTTACTGCTTTGTAAGCTAGATAGCATACCATTAGCCGTTAACTAGCTAGCTAATGTAATTTAGCTAAACCACGAACACATGCTTACATGCGTTACTATGGTTACACAGGACCACAAGCTGTCAGGAGTAGTCTCTCAAAGTAGAACAACAATTACATTTTCTACACTAATAATTTCAATAATTACATATGAAAGGTCTTCCCACATTCCTTGAATTGGGGCTGGCTGCATCCATATGCCGCACATCGTGGCATTTTTGACAAGTTGGTTATTTTAATGTGGAGATATCGTTTTTCCCCGATTCACTCCCATTACGCAAAGCCTCAAAAGGAGGAGTATGAATATGGCGGCCTGGTGGCTTCAAAGGCTCTTATTGGCCAAGACATACCGTCAACTACCCAGGGTTTATATACGTCATTGGTCAAATGTTTGAATAGGCCATATGTCACACAGGTTCACACACGTCATAGGCTCTTCTACCCTCTCCTAAGCCCCTATTACTTTGTCCCTGAAAAAAGTTGGTATCCTCTCCTCGTAGCCGTTCTATCGAACCCTTTTCTGAAGGAAAGAATGAGGTGAAACCAATGAAGATGAAGATTGAAGATTAAATTATGATTTCAGCCCATAACTGTAGCCTGATGCTTTTATTTCAGGGATCACAAAGGCTGTGAGGCAAGCAGACTATTTATCAGTTTGGGGACATAGCCCCTGGGTTGGCCAGAAAGGGATCAGGGTTTCTCAACTGGGTCTTCCGGGTCTTCTCACATGTGTCAACCTGTGTGTGGAAAGGTGGCCACCCTGGTCACGTTTGTGTTTGAGAGCATCATGATGAAATAATAGAGGCCCACTCCATCCGTGGCTGTCTCTGTGTGGCATGTTTTCAGTGTAAAGCTTCTCTTCTCTTCCCCCAGTGCTGACCCACTTTCTGCTCCCTGTGAGGAGAGTGACCTCGCCAGCCCTGTCCCTGATACAGATCCTATACACTCTCCGGACTGCTCACAGTGCACATCCTATCCTATAGCCATCCTACGCCACAGCAAACAACCCTTATAGACACTACACACATTGCCACCCTGTTCCATAAGTCAAATTACATCACAGTGATGTCTTCAGCGCCTGAAGAGCCAGGCTGTGAGAGGGAGAAACAGAGAGAGAGAACAAGACAGAGAGAGGGCGAGGCAAAGAGAGAGAGAGAAAGACAGAGCGAGATGGAGAGAGAAACTGCAGACTTGTCAATGGTCACTGATACATCCCCACCACCACCCACTAGAGCTAAAGTGAAGTGCCAGGAACCACACAGTCACCATCAGCGACATCTCATTTAGAGCTATTGAGGAATAAGCAGGTGTCACACTAAATAGCTTCCCCCCTCTTACAACTATTGCGTGGCCAGGGAGACGTACCATTTTTACTATGTAGATTACGATACTTCTGCTGACAATACAGTCCTCTTTTGGGGGGAAATGAGCAACGCTACTTTACATGCGAGGGGATGGCCTCAATGATTTACCTTGACAGTGATGTAAGACCCCTCAGTGCGGGAATCAGTTAATCTCAGAAAGGTCACAATGCCACACCTGTCAGTGACACCATGCACAACCGCTCTGTGAACGTCCTGCTAAGAGAAGACACATAACATATACAGTTACACCATTACATTTTTTCAAACCCCCTCATGCCAAGTTAAATGGGATGCTTGCTTTTCCTGAGTCCTAACACTGACATTTTCCCTGATACACAGAAGGGTATAGTGTGTCCACAGAAATCAATCCATTCTACTTTTCTCTCTTCTCTCCATAAGAGGGCTGGGAGGGAGCCCTAGCAACAGCACAACCCCCCCCCTGCTGTCCACCAACGTAGCATTAGTGTCCCAACTACATGCAGGCAGGGATCTGCAGACTGGAGGGGGAGAGGGATGAGTTGCATAAGTCACAAACATGGGGAAGCGTGAGTGGGGATGTTAGGGGGATGGGTAAAAGACAGAGTGAGGGGTATAGAGAGTAGAGCCCGGTCTTACCCCAGCCTGGTGAACTGAAGCCTGAAACCAGGCCCGGTCCTACATCACAGAAATGTATTAAGCCTGAACCCAGGAAAAAAAGCCTGATTTCTAGAACTGTATATTGATTTAAAACTGGTGTTGAGAACAATGCAGCGGTGGCAGGAGGCAGCTGAGTGAGGAGATGAAACAGCCCTCATCTTAGAAAAGCGAGGAGAGGAAAACTCACCGTAGTTATGAGCAACTGAATGATGGAAAATACTGGAATAAAGTAGGCTAATGCAATTGAAGACAATGCATGTATCAAATTGTTGCTTATACAGAAGTCATATCCAACCATTATACAAAATTTAAAGTAATAGCAGTGTGTGGTCAACAAGATGATAATTTCAGCACCGTTTTGATTGGGACAGTGCCATCACGCTGCTTTGAGACAAGCGTGGGGACTCGTCTTCCTCATATAGGCCTATCACTGATCAGAACATTTTGATAGCATTTTATGTAGGGATGCATCGATTCCTCTGACGAAGGCCCTAAAAAATGTCAAAGACCCCAACCATAGACTGTTCTCTCTACTACCGCATGGCAAGCGGTACCAGAGTGCCAAGTCTAGGACAAAAAGGCTTCTCAACAGTTTTTACCCCCAAGCCATAAGACTCCTGAACAGGTAATCAAATGGCTACCCGGACTATTTGCACTGTGCCCCCCCAACCCCTCTTTTACGCTGCTGCTACTCTCTGTTTTTCATATATGCATAGTCACTTTAACTATACATTCATGTACATACTACCTCAATTGGCCCGACCAACCAGTGCTCCTGCACATTGGCTAACCGGGTTCTGAATTGTGTCCCGCCACCCGCCAACCCCTCTTTTACGCTACTGCTACTCTCTGTTCATCATATATGCATAGTCACTTTAACCATATGTACATACTACCTCAATCAGCCCAAGTAACTGGTGTCTGTATGTAGTTTCGCTACTTTTATAGCCTCGCTACTGTTATTTTTAACTGACGTTTTACTGTTTTTTTTATTTCTTTACTTACCTATTGTTCACCTAATAACTTTTTTGCACTATTGGTTAGAGCCTGTAAGCAAGCATTTCACTGTTGTATTCGGCACACGTGACAAATAAACTTTGATTTGAATCTCAGTGCAAGAGGCGTCACTACAGTCCCTGGTTCGAATACAGGCTGTATCACATCCGGCCGTGATTGGGAGTCCCATAGGGAGGCGCACAGTTGGCCCAGCGTCGTCCGGGTCTGGCCAGGGTAGGCCGTCATTGTAAACAAGAACTTGTTCTTAACAGACTTGCCTAGTTAAAAGGTTACACACACACACACACAGTTATTTTGTTGGCATTTACGCATGTCCCCATTACCAGTAAAACATAATCAAAACCTATTTATTTCACTTACTTGCTGTGCTGTTTCGTTGTTCATGTTTCGTTGACATCGCTGGTCCAAATGTCAGTCGTGAAGCTAATAGCAGTGACGCCCATAGCAAGTAGCTCATAGATGTACATTTCAACAATACTGTGTAACTCCAGTAGGGCAACATCTGAAAAATAGTGTGTACCGGGGCTCAACCAGTCGGCAAAAGCCAACATCATCCACGACAGAGGACAGTTGATTGTCCACGGCAATGAATTCCATTATCTTGGCGTTAATGGACTTCGCCTTTGAGATGTCTCGCTGAAATTTTATAACTCTTTCATATGACTGCTCGACTTGAACTTGTTTAGTTGGTGGAAGTGCACTTAGTATTTTTCTGCTTTTGTTCTGTGTAGCGCTGTATTTTTTGTGGCATTATTACGTCATCTACTTATGTTATATAGGTATCCACGTCAGCTTTGACATCGGTTTTGCACATCAGCGTTAAACTAGACAGACATCGAGCCAATGCTGGCATTTTTAGCTAATATCGGCTGATTCCGATATGCTCACCGATATATCGTGCATCCCTCATTTTATGTAGCTTAACAAGTAGATTTTGTTCTTCACTCACATAGTAGCAGCCTGTCCTACTCCCAAACAAAAGCCTGTGACTTGTCTGACAATCAATCAATATGATTTGGTTTAACTAATTGATCTCTACATGGCTGGGCAAACAAGTGGAGGTGGTAGCTCATCTATCACTGATCAGAATTATTTAGTATTCAATTATGTAGCATAAATCAAGTGTATTAACCATTTTCTTTTGAAAATAAAATAAAACGTGAGCTTTTAATAATTAAACAATAAATAGATTTTCTGCCAAACATGAATGCATGTTTTATGCCAAAATAACTGCATGAAGCCTATGCCTGATTAGGAAAACATTTATCAGTTTTAGGTCTACTTTCGATAGTTTACAAGGTCCAGCAAGGATGTATAGGTGTTAACAGATGCCATTGGAATATGGGCTTCTCCTAATTCTGTGATGCGCTGCCAGTCATGGTCTTGTGGATCATCATTCTCCCGAGTACACTCCAGCATATTCAAAATGCAATTTGAAACATTGAAATCCCCAGAAAAATGTGTTTCATCATGGCCACAAAGTTCTCTAGCCCAGCAAATATTGGAATCCTGGCGCCGCTAGTGGCTGCAGCTGCTGAGAGAGCGCAGTAGTAAAAGGTATGCAGACACACAGAATTATTATTTAAATGTTTTATTTTACACAGCACGGCAAGCCCGAAACCCGGTGGGCCGAATCAATTCTCAAAATTTGAGGCTGAAAGAAAACTAGGAGGGGTGGAGAAACAGAGCTGAGGGTGGAATAAGAAAGGAAGAGGTAGAAAGGTGGCGGGAGGTGGGAGCAAGCTGAAGAAGGTAGGGGAGAAATGAAAAGAGGATGAGTGAGATGAGGTAGATATAGAGAGTGGGAGAGAAGGGCAAAAGGAGAGATGTTAAGAGAGAGTAAGAGGTAAGAGATACTCCATGGAATGACGAGGGTTCACTCTTGTGGAGTTTGCCCTTAAACAGGACCTGACCTGCATCAGTGAAACACCCTTCTGTGGGAGATGTGAATGGACAATATTCACAACAAGCAAGCTACTGTGTGGATGGATACTGCCATAGCAACAACTTCAAAGTGATAGTAACAAACAAGTAGGCCTACTACCTATAGTCAAACGGACCACCTGATACCCCTTCCTCTCTCGTAAACTTTCCCCATAGACAATGTGATAGCGGTACACAGACGGTGACGTCGAGGGTCATCTCTGATGAAAGATGTGTTTGTTGCATGCTGAAAGGAGGACACACTGGATTTGGGAGCTTTAACTCTAGCTATAACTTATGGGTCTCATTATTCAGACGGCTGGTCAAAGGAGACATCATGGATTTTCTGTAATATTCAAATTCTGGATAGCAAGGACCTGGGCATTCACACACAGTGCATTCGGAAAGTATTCAGACTCCTGCACTTTTTCCAGATTTTGTTGTGTTACAGCCTTATTCTAAAATGGATTAAATTGATTATTTTCCTCACCAATGTACATACACTACACCATAATAACAAAGCAAACATTTTTAAATAAAATATAATATCCCAATTACATAAGTATTCAGACCCCCTTTACTTTACTAACCTTGACTATTCTTGGGTATGACGCTACAAGCTTGGCACACCTGTATTTCTTCCATTCTTCTCTGCAGATCCTCTCAAGCTCTGTCAGGTTGGATGGGGAGTGTTGCTGCACAGCCATTTTCAGTTCTCTCCAGAGATGTTCGATCAGGTTCAAGTTCAGGCTCTGGTTGGGCCACTCAAGGACATTCAGAGACTTGTCCCAAAGCCACTCCTGCATTGGCTGTGTGCTTAGGGTCATTGTCTTGTTGGAAGGTGAACCTTCGCCCCAGTCTGAGGTCCTGAGCGCTCTGGAGCAGGTTTTCATCAAGGATCTCTCTGTACTTTGCTCTGTTCATCTTTCCCTCGATCCTGACTAGTCTCCCTGCCACTGAAAAACATCCCCACAGCATGGTGCTGCCACCACCATGCTTCACCGTAGGGATGGCATTGACCAGGTGATGAGCAATGCCTGATTTCTTGCAAACTTGACACTTGGCATTCAGGACAAAGAATTCAATCTTGGCTTCATCAGACCAGAGAATCTTGTTTCTGATGGTCCGAGAGTTCTTTAGGTGCCTTATGGCTTTCGTCTGGCCACTCTACCATAAAGGCTTGATTGGTGGAGTGCTACAGAGATGGTTGTCCTTCTGGAAGGTTCTCCCATCTCCACAGAGGAACTCTGGGGCTCTGTCAGAGTGACCATCGGGTTCTTGGTCACCTCCCTGACCAAGGCCCTTCTCCCCCGATTGCTCAGTTTGGCCGGGAGGCCAGCTCTAGGAAGAGTCTTGGTGGTTCCAAACTTCTTCCATTTAAGAATGATGGAGGCCACTGTATTCTTGGGCACCTACAATGCTGCAGAACGTTTTTGGTACCCTTCCCCAGATCAGTGCCTCGACACAAGCCTCTACAGACAATTCCATCAACCTCATGGCTTGGTTTTTGCTCTGACATGCACTGTCAACTGTGGGACCTTATATAGACAGGTGTGTGCCTTTCCAAATCATGTTCAATCGAATTTACCACAGGTGGACTCCAATCAAGGTTGTAGAAAGATCAAGGATGATCAATGGAAACAGGATGCACCTGAGCTCAATTTCATGTCTTATAGCAAAGGGTCTGAATACTTATGTAAATAAGGTCTGTTTTTTTAATTTAATAAATTAGCAAAAATGTCTAAAAAACTGTTTTCGTTTTGTCATTATGGGTATTGTATGTAGATTGATGAGGAAAATGTTTATGTAATCCATTTTAGAACAAGGCTGTAACGTAACAAAATTCGGGAAAGGTGATGGGGTCTGAATACTTTCCGAATGCACTGTAAGAGTACAAGAGCAATATGCGAACCTGCCAGGATAAGAGGTCACAATCCTGTCCTTCATACACCAACCTATCATTAACTAATACAGTACAGTGCATTCCACAAGTGCCAAGTCATCCATAGCAGCAATACATTCCAGGTAAACCATCAAAGTAAAGAAGTTTTGGCTCAGTTCAATCAAATCTGCAATGGTGTATTTAGCCTACACATTAGCTTTTCACAGCTTTTTTGTAGTTGGGAATTACCACGGTAAAGGAATTACACTTTGACTCAGATGTTTAATTCTAAAATGTATGCTAAACAAAAAAAACATTACATTTCAAAGTTTAACAAACCATACAACTATGCATAAGGACTACATTGAACAATTTAAAATAACATTTCACTAAATACACATTTACTGGAAGAACCGTGCAGATGCAATTTTCAAATGTTATTTTTTTACCTTTGTTTTTGTGTGACTGTGTTTTCCAAAAACTCAGAATTAAGAACCAATGATGTCTGCAGAAAGAATGGGTGTCAGCTATGACATGACCCCTTGAGTTTGAAAAAAGAAATACATTTTGGTTATTGAAATACAGTAGGTAAAGTGGATTTACATTATGGGTCCCTGACCTGTAATATTCAGAATTGCATAATTATGGATATGAATATTATTCTATTCATGGCAGGGGTCAGGTTATAGTTCAGAAATAAGCATTTTCAAAACGCAGACCATAAAAACAATCTGTGTTTTAAACCATTTCACCTTCGTTTTATATTGAAAGTCATTGTTTTTTTTGGTTCATCAGAGTGATCAGGAGCGTGTTTTCCTATAGTTTTCCTTCACAGAAATACATTAGTTCAAAGCATTCCGCTGAAGAAAATTGCTTAATTTTCAGATGACAACAAAAGTGCAACGCTATTACATTCTGACCACACCGCTCGCGTCACGTGCGCTGCAAAATAAATGTAAACATATGTTATTCAATTATTGCACACACACTGCTCGGGTGCGACAACGAGCGTCTGCGTTGCCAAGCGCTAAAATAGAAGTCAGTTCTATTTGTGACTCTGAACGCGGTACAAGTCCTGCCTCTCCCATCTCCTCATTGGTTTATAGAAGCAGATACCCACGTGCCATCTGGGAGAGGTGACAACTGGAGAGACAGAGAGACAAGAGACAGAGAGTGCAAGGGAAGGGTTGTCCAGGCTGTTTTCACAGACTTGCTTTGATCACCAGACGACAGAAAGATAAAATAACTGTTCTGAGATGAGCTGAATAACAGTATGCCAGTAGAAGGGAGAACAGTAGCAGGTGACCGAACTGTGGTTTGGTGACTTCAATTTCAATTTTGTAACAGAGTTAAGAGTTTTAGTCACATGATAATTCATAAACAAACTTGATATCAGTAACAACACTAATTAATTGGTATATCTACCTTTACTTGTTAATTAAAGTTCACAGAAGTATCCTCCCTCAAGAGGGAGAAAAATGAGAAAATATCTTACACAGATGTAATTCCGTTACCAAAAACGCACAAGGCAAGGTTTCTTAAATTCACAGAAGGTAAATCATTTCTCCAAAACAAAATATAAGTGCTGATATTAATTAGTTAAATAATTGTTAAATAAAATATAAGTTGGCAGGGGTCTTTAATTTCACATTGTGTTTTGATGCATTTCCAATAGCTTTTAAGACTTTCTGATAGATATTGTCAAAGACCCATTTTCCGTCTACTTGACCAGAAATCAAAGCCTTTGCGTATCCCTAATTTCTTTCTAAAAAAATAGACTCAGCTTTCATTTGAAATGCTCCTATGAACTTCACATGTTGATGCTCACGGGTCCTTTTATATGGAAATGACCATATGCTTTCAGTTTAGGTGAGTACAAGGAAAGTAGTTTGTAAACAAACAATGTAAACATTGCTTTGGTGGGTTTGATTGAATTACAAGCCTTGGTCACATGTACAAAAGCTACAGCAGAAGAGTCATTAACCAATCCATCAGTCAAGTTGTGTCTCTGTACACTCTCCCCTCCCCGTCATAAGACAAATCTATAAAGCTCATCATATATAAAATATGCATATTGAAGAGATGTTTTTATTCATAGGAGGATAATCTAGTACAGTACAGGCACGGATCAAGGCTTGCTTTAGTGATGAAGTAGTAAGGTCTATTTTAAGAGCTGCTGTCTCTCTTCCCTCCCCCACACTGACATACAGTAGCTACCTACACTTTCTTATCTTGACATACTATAATGTCGTCTTTCTCCCTCTTTCTTTCTCCTTGAAAACACCTTTCCACTTAACTTGAATCATCTCCTTATTTATTTTCTTCCTCTGTTACCTTGCTTTTCATTGTCTCTGTCTCCTTCTCCATCAGCTCCCTCTCAGCTGAGTAAAGCAGGTCAGCAGGCTGCCGAGGAAAAAAGCAGCACCAAGGAGAGCAGCCGCTCACTGCAAACACACTCACACAGAAACATGCATTTTCTCACACACACCCACCCACCCCTCTCATACCGTTCTGCATATTCCTGGTGCATCAATAACATGTTCACTAGGCTTGGGCGGTATCCAGATTGTCATACACTACATGACCAAAAGTATGTGGACACCTGCTTGTCCAACACCTTATTTTAAAATCATGGGCATTAATATGGAGTTGCTGCTATAACAGCCTCCACTTTTCTGGGAAGGCTTTCCACTAGATGTTGGAACATTGCTGCGGGGACTTGATCCCATTCATCCACAAGAGTATTAGTGAGGTGGGGCACAGATGTTGGGCGATTAGGCCTGGCTCGCAGTCGGCGTTCCAAATCATCCCAGGGTGGCAGTTAGCCTAGTGGTTAGAGCTTTGGACCTGTAACTGAAAGGTTGCTGGTTCAAATCTCAGACCCACCAAACTTTACAGTTGGCACTATGCATTGTGGCAGGTAGCATTCTCCTGGCATCCCCCAAACCCAGATTCGCCCGTTGGACTGCAAGATGGTGAAGCGTGATTCATCCCTCCAGAGAACACGTTTCCACTGCTCCAGAGTCCAATGGCGGCTAGCTTTACACCACTCCAGCCGACGCTTGGCATTGGACATTGTGGTTTTAGGGTTCTCTGTGGCTGCACGGCCATAGAAAACCATTTCTTGAAGCTCCCGATGAACAGTTATTATTCTGATGTTGCTTCCAGAGGCAGTTTGGAACTCGGTAGTGAGTGTTGCAACCAAGGACAGACAATTTTTTACGAGCTATGCGCTTCAGCACTTGGCAGTCCCCTTCTGTGGGCTTTTGTGGCCTACCACTTCACAGCGGAGCCGCTGTTGCTCCTAGACATTTCCACTTCACAATAACAGCACTTACAGTTGACCGGGGCAGCTTTAGCAGGGCAGAAATTTGACCAACTGACTTGTTGGACATTGAAAGTCACTGAGGTCTTCAGTACTGGCCATTCTACTACTGTTTGTCTATGGAGATTGCATGGCTGTGTGCTCTATTTTATAGACCTGTCAGCAATGGGTGTGGCTGAAATAGCCCAAATCCACTAATTTGAAGGGGTGTCCACATACTTTTGTATATATAGTGTACCTTCATACTGACCTTGTGCCATGTCGGGATATTCAGTAATACCGGCACTGAACACAAAGGCCTCTGTTTTCAAACCCCGCTGATGGCATTGCTAACCTTCGGATTACAGACTAACATGTAAAATCCCATAGAGAATGCTATCGAGCGCATTGCGAACATTTTGTACAGTTTCTGACCTAAACTATACAAGTAACAAAACATTATAGTCACCGTTTGCTGAAAGCACAAATCAAATTTTAGCCAGCAAGGCTCTTAAACAAGAAGGGGATTCTCTGCTGTTACCAAGCGAATGCTTGATTTTGGAAGACGCTAACTAGCTACTAAATAGTAAACCAAATGCACAACTGCAGAGCATTTAGCACATTTTAGACAGTTAGCTTAATAGTTATAAGTTATCTGGCTTGCAAACATTTAGTTGTGAATTCCATACTGTAATTAGATCCCCTGGCGCATGCTGCACAACAGTGAGTGACTCACAAGGCTTCAGTCTCTAGTTGTGTGCTTGTAAACAAACACCACATGACACGTGACTGGGGACTACCATAATCTTCATAATAACATGACAGGTGAAATGAAGAACGAACTGCAGGTATTTCATTTAAAAAAACGTATAAATAAATAAATAGTTAATGGTATTGAAAAACCATCCCGTGGCTTTTTCCACAGGATGGTTTTTCAGCAATATGGAAGTAGACCACAGAGCCACTGACAAAGTTGGTTATAATATAAGTAAACAAGCACCCGTTACGGACTGAAAGGTGTCATGATTAGGGCCCTAGCCAGGAGGTCACGTTCATTTTTCCTAGCCAGGCGGACACATGTACTGGCCCTAGTCATAGTGATGTTAAACGTTTTCTAACCATAAAGCTGATCA
The DNA here is from genome assembly GCF_901001165.1 of Salmo trutta. Classification (NCBI taxonomy): domain Eukaryota; kingdom Metazoa; phylum Chordata; class Actinopteri; order Salmoniformes; family Salmonidae; genus Salmo; species Salmo trutta. The sequence goes on along the minus strand of NC_042993.1, from coordinate 13,554,099 downwards.
ACATTCAAAGTGAATACTAACCTAAAAACTAACCAGCCATAATATACCTGTTCAGTTTGGAGGGAGCTATGCTACAGAACAACTAGCATTTGTGGTTGTCCACAAGATCCAATGATTACAGAGTCCACCTTACACTTAGAGTGATTATGGACTGCTCTGGCAACAACATAAAAGTCTGGCCCTCTCAGAGTGACAGTGAGATGTTGACTGTGATGAGTGGAGTTCTTCCATCCTGGTTAGTAGGAACCTAAGGTGTGCAGGCTTTTGCTCCAGACGAGTACTAACACATTAAAATATAAAAAGGTTTTGGTGATATATTGATTAGTTGAGTCAGGTGTGTTAGTGCTGGGCTTAAGCAAAAGCCTGCCCTTCACATTCTGTGAGTCTTCAGACCCAGGATTGAACAACATTTAATTTCTCCAGTCCACTACTTCCAGTAAAGGTAAATGGACAGACTAGAGCCCCAGACCAGCCAGGCTTAGCCCAACAGTGACTCACCTCAGGGAGGGCACACACCCAGGGCCCTGTCCACCACACCGTCAGCTCTCCAACAGGCCCAGCACTGTTCAGAAAGGCCACTGTGCCTACCACTACACAAACAAGGCCAGGGGAACATGGCATCATGCTTAATAAACCACTCATAAATAAAACACACACACACTAAATCAACCACCCCAATGACCCCATGTACACTCATATATAGTGTAAATACGCCTACATACTGGAAATGACCCAGCGCCTCCATAAGAGACAACTTTTTGAAATTGTGGAGGGAAGCAGTGACCTGTGGCGGGGTGGTAAGCGTTTTGGAATTTATTCAGGATTCATGAAGACAATCCACAGTAATAAGCCTACATACAGTTCTCAAGGAGCTATAATATAAATCAAAACTGTTCATTACGGGACAAGTAATTTCACCTTATATCCCTGGCTGGCAGGTCACCTGTATGATAATGGTTAAAGGCTCCCCTCTCCATCTCCTAGTCAGGAGCCAGGGCTGAGCACTCCTCTACCTGCCAGCCAGTGGTGAAGGAGCCAGTGTAGTGTGTTGGCTTTCATTAGTAATTTATGAGCCATTTGAAGAAAAGAGAAAAGTGCATTAAAGGGGACAGGAAACTAACAGGGGCAGGGCAAGAGAAAGTGAGAATTAGCCTGGCGTGGTCCTTTTTGTAAGTTACTAATCAAAAACACTGATCTGGGATCAGGTGTCCTATTCCTCGAACTGCACAAACACCTCTGGTACGATGCTACCAAACTGATCAGTAAACAGGTGGCTTTCCTTCGGTACAGATGAATGAAAGAGGATGACAGACAGGAAGGGAGATATGTGAATGAGTGAAGTACAAAAGCAACTCTGCATTTTAAGGTGAAGCTTGGGCAGGGTAAACTGATCCTAGATCTGTGACTAAAGTAGGGCCCTATAAAATCTGTATACATTTTGCCTGATCACATTTTGGTTCTCTCCCCAAAACCCCTTTCTCCGTTTTGTCTTTCTTAGGTTTCCGTTTCCCCCAATATTTTCAGGTTTTTACAATCAAAATCACCTTTTTTAATAGAAAAACTACTAATTGGATTTTCTATGTACACAAAAATGCTTAAATCACACCAGGAAAAGTTTGAGAAATGTATATTTAATTCCAGTGCACACCTAGAATGGAGGCTGTTTAATGTGTTTCGTAGCACACGTGATGGTGAAGTTTGCAAAAACAAATACCCACTCGATTGATGCAAATAATCATGATCTTATTCTGCCAGGTAAGCATAGGCTACTTTGTAGTTAACATTTAATTGAGAAGGTTTTTGGGAAAACCTTTCTATCTACCAGAAGACTTTTCATTAGCATCATCGCTAATGGCTACACAAAGTGGCACGTACCGCACTTACACAGACGGGGAATTTTTGTTGCCTCAGAAAGTTGCAGGAAATACGAATCACTATTGCATTCTGTTTATGTCTTATGATAAACTTGGGCTAATTAATACATTTAGTTGATTCCCTACTAAGTTCAATAAATGTTTTAATATTGTTGAATTCCGTTTTAAAAAGGGTAAGTAACAAACGCAACCACATGTAACATATGGATTTGCATTAGTCAATTATTCTATAAAACCGATTAGAATTCCGAAGAATGCCCAAGTCATGTCGGAAAAATATTTTTCCGGGGTTGATGTAATATGGAGGACCCGGCAAGCCAGCCTATTCCCTATAATTTAAACTCCAACAGAAATACAGTAATTTCAAATCAAACCAATCATTTTCACTCATGACTTTTGGTTTCAATTACATTGTCAGCCAATTATGTTAGCTTTACTAGCCTGATAACGTTAGCCCTACACGCCTGCTAACGTTACGTTAGCACTACATGAGTCTGCCAGTTGATATTAACACCTAGCTTACAGCTACATTAAAGTAAACCAACGTTTTGGAAATGCATAACACCATCTAACCAATACATAACACCATCTAATTCTTATCAAAGAGGGTTAGATATATGGAGTAATCTTAGCTAAACATATAACATTATGGTCGGCAAGCTAGAACAACACAGCTAAAACATAACCGCAAAGCAAAGAGAGCAGAGACATACAGATTGATGGCTGGGGACCATGGTAAACTATTTTACCAGAGTGTGCAAAGCTGTCATCAAGGCAAAGGGTGGCTACTTTGAAGAATAACAAAAATAAAATATATTTTGATTTGTTCAACACTTTTTTGGTTACTAAACTAAGCACAAAAAAAAATGCACCTTTTTTAGGACCCTGTCTTTCAAAGATAATTCATAAAAATCCAAATAACTTCACAGATCTTCATTGTAAAGGGTTTAAACACCGTTTCCCATGCTTGTTCAATGAACCATAAACAATTAATGAACCTGTGGAACGGTCGTTAAGACACTAACAGCTTACAGACGGTAGGCAATTAAGGTCAGTTATGAAAACTTAGGACACCAAAGAGGTCTTTCTACAGACTCTGAAAAACACCAAAATAAGATGCCCAGGGTCCCTGCCCATCTGTGTGAACGTGCCTTAAGCATGCTGCAAGGAGGCATGAGGACTGCAGATGTGGCCAGGGCAATAAATTGCAATGTCCGTACTGCGAGACGCCTAAGACAGCACTACAGGGAGACAGGATGGACAGCCGATCGTCCTCGCAGTGGCAGACCACGTGTAACAACACCTGGACAGGATCGGAACATCCGAACAGCACACTTGCGGGACAGGTACAGGATGGCAACAACAACTGCCCGAGTTACACCAGGAACGCACAATCCCTACATCAGTGCTCAGACTGTCCGCAATAGACTGAGAGAGGCTGGACTGAGGGCTTGTAGGCCTGTTGTAAGGCAGGTCCTCACCAGACATCACCGGCAACAACGTCGTCTATGGGCACAAACCCACCGTCGCTGGACCAGACAGGACTGGCAAAAAGTGCTCTTCACTGACGATTCGCGGTTTTGTCTCACCAGGGGTGATGGTCGGATTCGCGTTTATCGTCAAAGGAATGAGCGTTACACCGAGGCCTGTACTCTGGAGCGGGATCGATTTGGAGGGTCCGTCATGGTCTGGGGCGGTGTGTCAGAGCTTCATCGGACTGAGCTTGTTGTTATTCATTGCAGGCAATCTCAACACAGTCGTTACAGGGAAGACATCCTCCTCCTTCATGTGATACCCTTCCTGCAGGCTCATCCTGACATGACCCTCCAGCATGACAATGCCACCAGCCATACTGCTCGTTCTGTGCGTGATTTCCTGCAAGACAGGAATGTCAGGGTTCTGCCATGGCCAGCGAAGAGCCCGGATCTCAATCCCATTGAGCACATCTGGGACCTGTTGGATCACAGGGTGAGGGCTAGGGCCATTCCCCCCAGAAATGTCTGGGAACTTGCAGGTGCCTTGGTGGAAGAGTGGGGTAACATCTCACAGCAAGAACTGGCAAATCTGGTGCAGTCCATGAGGAGATGCACTGCAGTACTTAAATGAAGCTGGTGGCCACACCAGATACGGACCGTTACTTTTGATTTTGACCCCCCCTTTATTCAGGGACACATTATTCCATCTGTTAGTCACATGTCTGTGGAACTTGTTCAGTTTATGTCTCAGTTGTTGAATCTTATGTTCATACAAATATTTACACGTTAAGTTTGAGAATAAACGCAGTTGACAGAGAGAGTTCATATGATTCCATATGTGTTAATTCATAGTTTTGATGTCTTCACTATCATTCTACAATGTAGAAAACAGTAAAAATTAAGAAAAACCTTGGAATAGGTAGATGTGTCCAAACTTTTGACTGGTACTGTATGGTGCAGACTCCACTCAAAATAGTATAGTAACCACCAATCAACTACTCAGTGGTCTTGTCTAGAGGTCGACCGATTATGATTTTTCAACGTCGATACCGATCATTGGAGGACCAAAAAAAGCCGCTACCGATTAATCGGCCAATTTATTGTTTTTTATTTGTAATAATGACAATTACAACAATACTGAATGAACACTTATTTTAACTTAATATAATACATCAATAAAATCTATTTAGCCTCAAATAAATAATGAAACATGTTCAATTTGGTTTAAATTATGCAAAAACAAAGTGTTGTAGAAGAAAGTAAAAGTGCATTACATGCCATGTAAGAAAGCTAACGTTTAAGTTCCTTGCTCAGAACATGAGAACATATGAAAGCTGGTGGTTCCTTTTAACATGAGTCTTCAATATTCCCAGGTAAGAAGTTTTAGGTTGTAGTTACTATAGGAATTACAGGACTATTTCTCTCTATACGATTTGTATTTCACATACCTTTGACTATTGGATGTTCTTATAGGCACTTTAGTATTGCCAATGTAACAGTATAGCTTCCGTCCCTCTCCTCACTCCTACCTGGGCTCGAACCAGGAACACATCGACAACAGCCACCCTCGAAGCAGCGTTACCCATGTAGAGCAAGGGGAACAACTACTCCCAAGTCTCAGAGCGAGTGACGTTTGAAACGCTATTAGCGCGCACCCGCTAACTAGCTAGCCATTTCACATCGGTTACACCAGCCTAATCTTGGGAGTTGACAGGCTTGAAGTCATAAACAGCGCAATGCTTGAAGAATTGCGAAGAACTGCTGGCAAAACGCAGTAAAGTGCTGTTTTGAATGAATGCTTACGAGCCTGCTGGGTGCCTACCATCGCTCAGTCAGACTGCTCTATCAAATCATAGACTTAATTATAACATAATAACACGAGCCTTAGTCATTAATATGGTAGAATCCGGAAACTATCACGTTTATTCTTTCACTGAAATACGGAACCGTTCCGTATTTTATCTAACGGGTGGCATCCATAAGTCTAAATATTTCTGTTACATTGCACAACCTTCAATGTTATGTCATAATTACATAAAATTCTGGCAAATTAGTTCGCAACGAGCCAGGCGGCCCAAACTGTTGCATATACCCTGACTCTGCGTGCAATGAACGTAAGAGAACTGACACAATTTCACCTGGTTAATATTGCCTGCTAACCTGGATTTCTTTTAGCTAAATATGCAGGTTTAAAAATATATACTTCTGTGTATTGATTTTAAGAAAGGCATTGATGTTTATGGTTAGGTACTGTCGTGTAACGATTGTGCTTTTTTCGCAAATGCGCTTTTGTTAAATCATCCCCCGTTTGGCGAAGTTGGCTGTCTTTGTTAAGAAGAAATAGTATTCACACATTTCACAACGAGCCAGGCGGCCAAAACTGCTGCATATACCCTGACTCTGTTGCAGAGGTGACACATTTTCCCTAGTTAAAATAAATTAATGTTAGCAGGCAATATTAACTAAATATGCAGGTTTAAAAATATATACTTGTTTATTAATTTTAAGAAAGACATTGATGTTTATGGTTAGGTACAAGTTAAAGCAACCTTTTTCGGAATGCGCACCGCATCGATTATATACAACGCAGGACAGGCTAGATAAACTAGCAATATCGTCAACCATGTGTAGTTAACTAGTGATTATGATTGATTGATTGTTTTTTATAAGATAAGTTTAATGCTAGCTAGCAACTTACCTTGGCTTCTTACTGCATTCGCGTAACAGGCAGGCTCCTCGTGGAGTACAATGTAAAGCAGGTGGTTAGAGCGTTGGACTAGTTAACCGTAAGGTTGCAAGATTGAATCCCCAAGCTGACAAGGTAAAAATCTGTCGTTCTGCCCCTGAACAAGGAAGTTAACCCACCGTTCCTAGGCCGTCATTGAAAATAAGAATGTGTTCTTAACTGACTTGCCTTGTTAAAAAATATTTTTTGAAATAAATAGGCAAATCGGTGGCCAAAAATACCGATTACCGATTGTTATGAAAACTTGAAATCGGCCCTAATTAATCGGCCATTCCGATTAATCGGTCGACCTCTAGTCTTGTCTGCAGCTGTCAATTAACCTAGAAGAGATGCACTAGTTTTTAAACAGACTGAGCATTTCAACTTAAGTTACTGGTCTGTACCACAAGGCTGGGCTTTAATTCTGACTTGGTGGGTATCATGATTGATTTATAGATGACAACCCTCACCTCAGTTCATGAAATATACTTTGATTCACATCTGTTCAAGAAAAAATGTATCCTGAAAAGGAGGATATGGGTTAAATGGAAGGAGAGAAGGGGGGGAGAGGAAAGGTTGTCGGTTTCTTGTAGCTTGCCTGGTTGCTCCTGGCAACAGCAAGGGGAGAAATTGGAACTGTGGGATTACAGTTGTGTCCTTCGGTTTTTTAGATGCTGGGCTTTCCCCAATAGTTATCGTTCAAAACTACCCTATTTTAAAAAAAAATGTGTATGCTAATCACTGTAGTTTTTAATACATAAGTTGATTCCTCTTTGAATCATTATATGTAAATATGATCGCTATGCTCGCTCACTTAAATGACTGATGACAAATGTACATGCGATGCCATTGATCGAATCCATTACAAGCATTCCTCTATTGCAAATTGATCTAGCCATTCACTTGATGCAGATTTTACTGACTGACCTAGCATATGGAATGCCCTTTGCCTTCTCTCACATTCAAAATGTTTCAGTTTCCATAACATTACCTTAGAATTGTGTTTATAACTCTCAGAACCTCTAAGAACACAAAGCTGATCAGACATGATCAGATGTTGAATTGGCTTTAGAAGGAGAGGTTTAGTAGCCAACTATGTGGTTACATTGTGCAGGTAGCCCAGTCTTGAAACTCAAACTTCACTGAGACACGTGCCAGTCAAGGTGGGGTGGTAACGAACCAAAGGTGCAAGCATATAGTCTGTAACCAAGAGAGCATCATTGAACATACTGGTACACTCACCAGTGTGTCCCCCAGATTGTATCTTCAGACAGACACTGAAGGCCCCAAAATCAGTATCCAGTGGCACCTAAAAACACAATTTTCTATAGAAACTAATCAAAGATAAGATATAGGGCAACATATCTAGGCTGAGATGATGGTGATATTAGGGGAAACACTGCACGTGGGCAACTTGAGTACTGATGAGGTAGTGAAGTTGCTGTGCATCAGGAAATGGGTTCATTCAGAGCCAGATCAAAATCAAATGTACTTTTAGAGGGCTGAGAAGTGGGGTGGGGTTGTCCTCTCAGAGAGAGATAGAGACATTGAGGGCAAAGTCACATTGGGACTGCTGGACAGGAATAGAATAGGGAGGGGAAAAGGCGTGTTGGGCAGGTTTAAAAGGAGACTGACAGGCTGCAGTTCAATCAACCCCGGTCCGAGTAGCGTTCCAGGCCCTACTAAAGCCCACGTGCTAACTTTCACTCTAGAGTAAACTCACTGAACCTGTTTCCTTCCAGTCCCTCTCTAACACACTTTTGAAGGGCTTGTGCTCAAAGGGGACTGCCTCGAAAACCGTGGGATATGGACTGTGCCTTCTCTGTAACAGGCAAGACAGCTTACGCTGTAAATCAAGTTTGCCACCATGTAAACGCTAGGCGCGGGAGGTGGGGGACTATGAACTTGTGTGCGAGTGGGTGTCCCCTGCTTCCCCTCCCTAAGCTATCAAACTCAGGAGTAAATCAATAGATGAATGGGGAAGGCCCCCCTCAAGTGGTCTCTCCAAAGACAAACAAGCGATAGGTTACCTCACCAGTGCCAGGTTCACCAGAAAAAGAGCATGAGAAGGGAGTGGGGGGCCAAGCTGCTACCTGGGTTAAAGTTACTAGATTCAAGTAAGAGTCCAAATTACAGACAGCCACCCCCACCATCATCATCATGATCGCTACTAGGCTTCATGACACGCACACACACACACACACACTCGCCGACTTGCACCTGCAAACGCCAGCACAAACTTTTCACACATGCTCACCAGTAAAACAGTGGCATGCCCTTTGACTGGACCAAGTGCTCATGAGCTCTAATACATATTTGCAACATGACCGGAAAGTCATCCTTGCAGGCGAGCATCTCATCATCCCGGAATCACACTCCCACAAACACCCAGCTTGACTGACACATAAAACAGCACCTCTTCACACAGTCAGTATTTTGGTGACCAGTCAACACCAACTTGCTGTACTTCACAGTTGTGTCAAGGTTCGGTACAATGAAGTTAGTCAGTCAGTCAGTCCATTCACAACAGCGTGTCACTCTGCTACCGGTACCAAAATAAATCTTGAACAGAGCTTTTCTCTCACCCCAAATTGAGAGGGAAAGAGAACTAGAAAGGGGGGTGTACAGGCCTACAACATGAAGCTATGGTATGGAGGGATGTAATGCACACTCAAGTTGGTCTTTCAATATCGTGTCAAGAGAATGTATCACAACTGTGTATTCAGCAAAGCTTTTGACCACATAAATGTGTCATTGTCACATGCAGTCAAATGCTCATAATGTGGTTCAGAATGCTAAATGGAAATCATCCATGCAACTTGGAAATACAGCATTTACTGAGAATCATCAATTTTAATGCTCCAAGTGTATGAGGACATGCAACACTACAAGAAAGAATCATGACTCAGTAGCTTAGAGACAATGTCAAACTGCACCCAACCTTTCACCTAAAAACTAACGAGGGAAAGATTTTTCTGGTTAGGGTTAACAAACATGATGGACGTGGATGAGGGATACATTCATTAAGATCAAAATACATCAAATTCTGATGGCGTACAAATCTTAACGACATATGCATTAACATGTAATAACTGTTTCACTTCGGTGCAGTGGTAACAGTAAGAGAATGAAGCCAACATGGTAAGGACAGAGGAAAGTGAATCCATTTTGAACCGGCATTTCTACTTCAGCACCACAGCAAGGGTTTGCTCCTAATGCTACATGGAAATCAAGGGTGTAGGCACCGAGATTTATCCAGGGTATGACTTTGCGACAAAGGTTATTCAAAATGGAAAATATACTCCAACAAATACACAATAACAGACTGCTTTTCATAGTCTTAGTTGGCAATTTCATCAGAAACTGCATGTCTCTCCCAATTCGCACACGTGTGAACGTATGAAGATCCAAGGGTTGTAATGTCATCCTTCATACCGAAATCAAAACATATATAATTATGACATTCTTTAATGTATCGTTTTTTCTTGAATCATCATCCACAGCCTTCATCAGAGATTACAATACCCTTCCTCACTGTCTTGCTGTGAATTCTAAAATGCAGTTTGCAGCGATGCAGTGGCTTTTGGGCATTCTCTTCAAAATATTTGCATTAGCTAGTTAAAGGAAACACTGCAGATAAAATTAGGCAGCAGTGATTTAGAATATGGCATCCATCATTTCTCAATTTTACCACAAGTAGGAACAGTGGCTGTGTGATGCATTGAAAAGGGAGGATATCCCAGTCATACATCAAATCGTAATAAGTCCATGATGAGGCATGCTCATCGACAGCTTACATGGCCAACACTGCCCATACTAAATATTGAGACTACTGGGCAGGGTGACTTTTGATAATCCTACTTCATTCCTACATTGCAGCTGAGAATGCGATTTCTAAAAGATGTTAAAAGAATAGTCTGAACTAGCCTCGGATACATTGTAGCTGTCTATCGCAGTTTTCCATCATGGCGAATCACAACCAACGTTGATGATCTACATTGCAAGGCATCACTACGGGAAAATGTAGCTACTAGCTAAATTGTCCACAACGTGTACGAATCGATAAATAATGTTACAAGCCAAGTGAATGTCCTGTACAATTAACTAGCACCATAGTGATTGAAAATGGCATATTGATGCTGAGGTTGGAGGACATGGGAGGGTACGGAAGGTGCTGTTTGTATGGATGTCAGTTTATCATCATGGTCTTCTTCAAACACATAACGACATGACAAAAACGGCATCTTCACAACAAATGAGTTAAAACCCAGTGAGTGAATAACCCAAGCTTATCTCTTACCTCAGGCGGCGGTTCGTTTCCAGCTTCCCGGAGCAGCCATTATCAGTATTCCCTCTCTCCCTCCGTCCTAGCCTCCACCACAGGTACCGGGCAAAATAAGAACCGGCAAACCAATCCCCCCCCACCCCCAAACTGTCACCCCTCTGATGGGTGAGATATCCTAATAACGAGAGGGTAGTGTCGTTTTTGCAATAAATCCCGGTCAAAACTCGTGTCCTCAGTGAGGTTAGTCTCCAAAGCGCAGTACAGCAAGAGCGCAGGATGAACTCGGAGGTTCGGCACGGTCCGCCCGGCGCAGTGCAAGCTAGCTAATTGAGCAGTTCACAGGTAACAGATGTGGTACCGCTTGGGGTAGCATGGCAATGACTAGGTTGTCATCCAAAATAGACCGTATCTCGCCGTTGATGATTGATTCTTTCGTGGCCTCTGTTTTCCCTCAGGAAACCATGTAGCAAACTGGCAACGTTGGGTTTATCGTAGCTGCCGAGTCTGGGAGGCTAGCTAACGTTAGCAGGCTAACTAGCCATCTTTCACTGTAACAGTTACGACTAATATCCAACTACGTGTTGCATGTTGTGGTGAACGGAAAGGTGGAGGGGATGTGTTTAAATAAAAAAAACTATTAAAATAAAATTGGGGTATTTCCGTTGCACCGCTATAACTAGCGATGTGCATTCGCAAGGGACCCCCCCTCTCTGCCCGTTAATCTCGATCACACCACAGACAGCACTAGCTATCGCTTAGACGAGGGTCTACACGAAAAACGCGCCCTCTCTACACGAAGCTCGTTCCCGCTTGTTTGAGTTGCATTCTCCCTACAAAATGGCCGCCAAAACAAACCTGCGAGTCAAACTATCTCCTACCCTTGGTGTGAAATTAAACATCACATGGAAAGCCTGTTCATAAACTAACGCAGCGGTAATACGTTTTTATACAAAGTGCCTCGGCATTTAAACGGGGTTTAAATGTGATTTTAGGGTAAGTTAGTTAAGGACGTTGCCAAGCCAACGTTGCTAGCTAGCCGTAACATAGCTAGCAAGCTCGTGCATGTTGCCCCAACAGCAGCAAACCTTCACGTTATCACCAATACTGTTAGCACCTTAGCGAACAAACTGGCTAAATGAGTACATTTAGATCCACGGACATGCTGTTACATATGTTCTTAATATTGGTAAATTACAAATAGCACTTAATTCAAACAGGTGCTTAACTCGCATGACTGTATAACGTTACCTACTGTTCTGAATGACAATCATACTACCGGCACCTAACTAGTTAACATCAGTTAATCATAATATCGCATGAGCTAACCGTCAATCATGTTCAAATTACCCGCCTCTTTTCGCGCGTTTTGACGAAAGCCACTGACCAATCTGTATGGTCATTCACTCACTTAAAATGGCGGCGGTCACCACTGGGATGAAAATTATCTTTTGTCGCACGAGCTGACAATCGGCGTGTAGGTTCTGTTTTAGTACTACTATAGCAGTTAGTCACCAGCACGGTTAGAAACCGTCATTTGGTAACGGTTAATACATTTTCGTTATTACTCAGAAGCGCGTTCACATGAAGTTAACCCATGTCAAACTACACTTAAAATAAACGCTATATTCAATTTTAGTGAGTGAGTTCATAAATGAACGGAAATTAATTCAGCCCTAATCTATGGATTTCACAGGACTGAGCAGGGGCGCAGCCATGGGTGGGTTTAGGCCCATCCATTAGGGAGCCAGGCCCAGCTAATCAGAACATGTTTCCCTAACAAAGGTGCTTATTACAGACAGATAAGCTCAGCTGATCCCGCAGGTGTAGATGTCCTGGGTACACGTGGTCTGCAGTTGTGAGGCTGGACATACTGCTAAATTCTCTAAAACATTGAGGCAGCTTATGGTAGAGAAATTAACATTCAACACCCTGGCAACAGCTCTGGTGGACATTCCTGCAGTCAGCATGTCAATTGCACGCTCCCTCAACTTGCACTTATAATTCTGTTCAGTATAGTGACCATTACTTATGTCATGACAACATATTGTTCCTCTGACCACGTCTTAAAGCACAGGACGAAGCAAAATATACAATCACATACTGTTTTAATAAAAAAGTCAAGGTACAATATCACATTTAAGTCAAAGTGAAACATGCATAGGTGTAAGCCATAGTCTTGTTTTAACATCAAGGGGACATTTTTTTTGACTTCAATGATAAACTGAAATAGTGCTTAAAGCATTAGATTACAGATGAATGTGAATATTAAACAAAAAACGAAGTAAAATCAATATATCAGGCTTTCCCTCTGTACAGTACTTTACATGGCACTACAGAGTTAATTAGCGAAGTGAATTCCACCCCAACACCCTCTCCCCAGACAAAAAAAACTGTTACGTACTTCTAAACCGTCCAAGCTCTGGAGACAGGAATACTAAAATGGTCAGTTTGGATATAGGTGTAAGCATGTGGGGGTCCAATCAGTGCCTTGCTAAATCCCAGTGCAGAGCACCCCCCCCCCCCCCATGGCAGAGGTGGGTCCACAGAAAAAGTCACTATGCCACAGCTGCTAAGGGCCAGTTCACTTCTTATTCTTGGGAGCAGGTCTGTAGGAAGGAATATTTGATGAATTCATATTATAAAGACAAAATACATTCTACAGGGTGGTCATGTTAGAAATCAGAATTTTCTAAATGCAGACCATAAATATATTTAAAGTGAGTTTTTTTGTTTGTTGCTTCAATAATGACAAGGGGCATGCAACTATAGTTTTCCATCACAGAAAATACATTAATGCAACACATTTGGCACAAAATAGCTTAATTCATCAGACAACAGAAGTGCAATGCTATTTGGCTAGCAGCCACACAAGTAAATGTGCTTACAATGAAAAAGCAAGGTGTTTTTTGCAATGTTTATCATAGAAATAATGTAGCCAGCTACATTTCCTAATGTTTTGCTTGACGTTTATATCTTGCATTTTACCAGAGAAAGGTATGTTACGCCAAGAAAAGTACCGTAGAAAAGTAGCTACACATCAGCCAGAACGCTGTCTGAATATGTCCCGTTTGTCATCCGAGTGGAAAAGTGAAACTGAAGCAAAATTAGTCTGAGCAGAAAATTGCAATGAGCAGTATTTTAGATCAACGTTTACAAAACGCAGCAAGATACTTGTTACATGTTATTTTTTCATTAACGTGACCCGTGTATATTTAGAAACAAGCATTTCCTCACCTGTAGATTCCTACTACGATGGCGTGATCTCTCTCATAAGGCTCCAATGTCAGCTGCTCCTGGGGCTTCATGTTTTCCGAGCCCATCTTCTTCACCTCCGCAGCAAACACAGCCTCCGGTGCTGCCGTTGAATCAATGCAGTTTGCCTGGAGGGAGACGAGACAAACATACTTTATTCCCACTGCAACTGAGGCACTGGCCCCCAGTAACAGTAATCTAGGTTGCTCCTAAAATCAAAAGCTTTGCAGTTCAATGCAAAATGTTCAACGTCTAATATCTTAGTTTGCCTGCTTAAGAACAGTATTCCAGAAGATAGCACCACTAACTCTGAATAACACCGTTTTTTGAACCGTCTCAGTGTTTTACCTTGATTGAGATGACAAAGTGCCCTCCGTTCTTAAGGAAATTGTGAGCGTTGAGTGCAACAATTCTGGTCTGATCGGGCTGGGCCACATCAGCGAAGATGACATCTACCATGCCTGCACAAAGAGGGTACAGCCAGAGTTTGTAAAATATACATAAACTACCACAGTATTACATCAGTGTATGATTCTGATGACTTACCAACAAGCATGCGGTATTTGTGTGGATGCCGGGCATCCTCAATGATGGGAATGATGTTGGTTCTCTTTTTGGCAACATTGAGCAGATCACGTCCTGACCTGTGAGAGAACTCTACAGCATACACAAGACCCTCCTGCAAAACAGGAAAAGTGTCATTACATGTACAGGGGTCAAAGGAATGAAGGACCACACTTCATTGTGATAGAAGTTAATTGTTCTAAACAAGACCATTATTGAGTAGCCCAACTAAACCAAGGAGTTCTGATTCTGTGGAAAAAACACTCACAGGTCCAACGATGTCTGACACGTGGGACACTGTCGTCCCTGATGCGGCACCCAGGTACATGACCTTCGAGCCAGGTTTGATGTGGATCTGGTCAACTCCTCCCAAGATGGCTGCTGCCAGCTTTGACCGGAAAGGGTTCCACGCTCTGTACTCAATCTTTGTTTCTCCTTCCTCGACATTCATCCTTTTTTCTCCATACACGGACTCTCCAATCACCATGTTCTTTGTCACCAGGGCGTCTTCCTTACCACGGCAGATGAACACTCCTGAGGGTGGAGAAAATGGAGACGTACAACGCCCCAATATATTGGGAAGTTTACAGTTCAGAAGAAACATTTTGCATAGAGTGGGTGCTGCTGAACAACACAAACAATAGTGCAACTACAGGCCTCTGCTGGAGACAGCTTGTATTGCACAGCTCCATCTTTTACTCTCACCTTCATGTCTATGAGGCTCCACAGTGACTTTCCTGCCCGCCCCGAAGCCGCCACGTCCACCTCTACCCCTGGGGGTTCCACGACCACCTCCACGGCCTCTGAAGCCACCCTCGCCGCTTGGAGACCTAAATCCACCTCCTGTAACAGGGAAATAACACGTAATGTCCAGTTCTTGCTTAAATTAACCATGTGCAGTAAACAACTTTCATCCATGGCAAATGCAAGAAACTTGATGTGTTAAGTCACATTAGGTTGACTTGTGACTTAACCTGTTTGGGATAGGGGGCAGTATTGAGAATTTTGGAAAAAATATATGTGCCCATTTTTAACTGCCTCCTACACCAACTCAGAAGCTAGAATATGCATATTATTGTTCAGGTTTGGATAGAAAACACTCTGAATTTTCTAAAACTGTTTGAATGGTGTCTGTGAGTATAACAGAACTCCTATGGCAGGCAAAAACCTGACAAGGTTTCATGCAGGAAGTACCCTGTCTGACAAGGAGTCGTGCGTCTTGCATCGGTTTATTGAAAAGTAAGGATCTTAGCTGTAACGTGACAATTCCCAGGGCTCCGATAGGCTCTCAGAACCCGGGAAATACCTGAAGGTTGACGAGGCAGCCTCAGGCTGAAACACATTATCGCCTTTGGTAAGTGGCGGATCAGAGGACCTTTGAATGAGGCGCGTGCACGATTCGCTCCTGAGGAGAAATTTAATTCGGCTGTTTAGGCTCAATGCATATTCCCGGTCGGAATATTATCGCTTTTCTACGAGATAAATGGCATAAAAATTGGTTTTAAACAGCGGTTGACATGCTTCGAAGTACGGTAATGGAATATTTAGACATTTTTTGTCACGCCAATGCGCCATGCGCGAGACCGTGATGTTGCATTCTGATAGTGTCTAGAACTCACGAACAAAACGTCGCTGTTTGGATATAACGATGGATTATTTGGGACTAAACCAACATTTGTTATTGAAGTAGAAGTCCTGGCAGTGTATTCTGACGAAGAACAAGCAAGGTAAGAACATTTTTCTTATAGGAAATGTGATTTTGGTGGAGGCTGACCTGGGTGGGTGTCTAAATAGCTAGCCCTGTGATGCCGGGCTATGTACTTAGATTATTGCAAAATGTGCTTCATCCGAAAAGCTATTTTAAAATCGGACATATCGAGTGCATAGAGGAGTAATGTATCTATAATTCTTAAAATAATTGTTATGCTTTTTGTGAACGTTTATCGTGAGTAATTTAGCAAACTGTTAGTAAATTCCCCGGAAGTTTGCGGGGGTTATGCTTTTTCTGAACGTCACATGCTAATGTAAAAAGCTGTTTTTGATATAAATATGAACTTGATTGAACAGACATGCATGTATTGTATAACACAATGTCCTAGGTGTGTCATCTGATGAAGATCATAAAAGGTTAGTGCTGCATTTAGCTGTGGTTTGGGTTTATGTGACATGATATGCTAGCTTGAAAAATGGGTGTCTGATTATTTCTGGCTGGGCACTCTGCTGACATAATCTAATGTTTTGCTTTCGTTGTAAAGCCTTTTTGAAATCGGACAGTGGGGTTAGATTAACGAGATTCTTGTCTTTAAATAGCTGTAAAATAGTCATATGTTTGAGAAATTGAAGTAATAGTATTTCTAGCGATTCAAAAATCGCGCCACTGGATTTCAGTGGCTGTTACGTAGGTGGGACGAGTTCGTCCCACATGCGCCAGAGGTTAAAATATGTGATAATGCTCATCAGTCAGGTAAACTTACACAAGACAGAGCAGGCATGTGTCTATAACCTAAAAACATTTCAAATACAATCTAGCTATGTTTGACTTACCACCACCTCTGCCTCGGAATCCTCCTCGTCCACCTCTATCTCCAAAACCTCCCCGTCCACCACCTCTGTCTCCAAAGCTTCCTCTTCCCCGGAAGCCTCCTCTGCCTCCTCGATCACCACCCCGGGGGCTGAATCCTTAAAGGAAGAAAGATTATGAAAAACGGAGATTAACATTCAAATGTGTATGTCACATGACATGGTGCCAGGGCCTGGTGCAAACAAATGAGATGCTTCAGATTGATGGTACACGTTATAGTATAGATTACTTCTAGAAACATAGATCCCAACAACTAATGCATGCTTATTTGTCTTACAGCCATGATAGCTGTAAGCTAAATACACGTTAATTCCGCCACCGGTGATGAATTGATACCCTAATAGCGGTTCAAAGGGCTACAAAGAACAACAAAGAACTTGGAAAGGGAACAGGATATTCAATATTTTTGTATGTCTCGGTGTTAGTTTGCCAGCAAACTAGAAGACTGCATTTGAACTCGAGTGGTAAACCAAAGATAATGGGTAAACAGCATGACATGGCCGGCAATGAATCTAGCTAATGTAATGGGCTAGTTAGTGACCTGGTTACCAATGTTAGCATGTTGCGAGCACATGTGCCAATAAGGTTAGACCAATATTTGGCTAGGCACTCAAATCAAAAGCACGTTTTCAGGCAAAATAACAAGAATAGGTGTGTTGTGTGCGAACAATAAGTATCTAGATTGCTTGAAAGCTAATTAGCTAACCTTAGTGCGTATGAACACGTGTTTAGTTTGTGCCATGCGGGCTGTACCATTGTAAACATTTTGCATTAAATCACAGAAGTAAAGACAGTCCAAACACTTTAATATTAATGATCAATAATGAACTTTAACACAAACACGTCGTACGTGTAACTGTATAGTTAGCTACATGCACTATTTACTTGTTGAGAGAAATCATTGCTAACGTTACTGCTCGTAACACCAGGCCGGAAGATTAAACTTCACAATAATATTTGGCCTTCATAATAGTAAGACTTTTACGGGCATTTCAATTATGTATCCCCGTCTACTCAATTGATAAAATAAACTTACCTGGTGTCATATTTGGTCAATTGCTGTATCTCAATCTAAAACAGCTCGAATTTGTTTTACTCTGTCTTCTCTATCTTCTTCTTGAGAACACGCAGCACACACTACCTACCAATGTGTCCATGCGTCATCAGACTCCTCCTTCCCATGATTCACCACGGTCTGGACGCTTGTGATTTTGTTGCCACCTAGCTTGGATGTCCATAAGTACACCCCAGTCGTTTTTGCTCATCTTTATCAAGGGTGTCAATAATTTCGGACTTTCTAGTCTTGAGCCCAAGACCGTAGAGGGAAAAATACTGCCTGTAGTCCTGACGGATCATAAAGTCATATGGTTGACTAAGAATGTGCAGTAATGATGATACGAAATACTCTATTGGGAACTGCTGAAATTTAAAATCTGCTCAGCCTGTACTACTTAAGGGAAACGGCTTGGCTTATGAAGATGTGAGGTAGCTGAGCTCTCTAAGAAGCTTGATCTTAATTAGAAAGCTAAATTGAATGATTTACAGAATCAACTAGATACATTTTATGAGGAGGAAAGCTAGAGGAGCCTCTATAAGATCCAGAAAACAATGGCTTGAAAAGATGAAAAGAACAGCATATACTTTCATTTGGAAAAGAGGAGAGGGAACTCAACACACTCCGGAAATGTAAGATTAATGGGGATAGAGTTATCAGACTTTACCACTAAGTTAAGAGAATCTTTACACCTTCGATAACAGTTTGAGTGACTAAGGATCTCCTTGATTTTATAGAGAATGTTAACTCAGTGAAGAATCCAATCGGTCTTGATGTCAAGATTTATCCATTACGGACATCCAATATGGGGTTGCTCAATTAAAAAATCACCAGGTTGAGATGGATTAACCTCTGAATTTTACAAAACTTTCTGACAAAATAGCACCATTTTTACTTGACCACTGAGGCTATAAAGAAAGGGAGAACCACCTGCCTCTGATGCAAGGGGCTATTACTCTTATACCTAAACCACACAAGGATCTCTTAATTATTGGTGTCCAATAACACTCCTAGATAACGAATACAAAATTATAGCCTCAATCTTTGCAAAAAGGTTAAAATCGTGCTTGAATGATCTGATTGCTGAATGTCAATCAGGGTTTATGAAAGGGTGCCATATACAGTGGGGGGAAAGTATTTGATCCCCTACTGAATTTGACCGTTTGCCCACTTACAAAGAAATGATCAGTCTATAATTTTAATGGTAGGTTTATTTGAACAGTGAGAGACAGAATAACAACAAAAAAATCCAGAAAAACGCATGTCAAAAATGTTATAAAATGATTTGCATTTTAATGAGGGAAATAAGTATTTGACCCCTCTGCAAAACATGACTTAGTACTTGGTGTCCAATAACACTCCTAGATAACGAATACAAAATTATAGCCTCAATCTTTGCAAAAAGGTTAAAATCGTGCTTGAATGATCTGATTGCTGAATGTCAATCAGGGTTTATGAAAGGGTGCCATATACAGTGGGGGGGGGAAAGTATTTGATCCCCTACTGATTTTGACCGTTTGCCCACTTACAAAGAAATGATCAGTCTATAATTTTAATGGTAGGTTTATTTGAACAGTGAGAGACAGAATAACAACAAAAAAATCCAGAAAAACGCATGTCAAAAATGTTATAAAATGATTTGCATTTTAATGAGGGAAATAAGTATTTGACCCCTCTGCAAAACATGACTTAGTACTTGGTGGCAAAACCCTTGTTGGCAATCACAGAGGTCAGAAGTTTCTTGTAGTTGGCCACCAGGTTTGCACACATCTCAGGAGGGATTTTGTCCTACTCCTCTTTGCAGATCTTCTCCAAGTCATTAAGGTTTGGCAACTCGAACCTTCAGCTCCCTCCACAGATTTTCTATGGGATTAAGGTCTGGAGACTGGCTAGGCCACTCCAGGACCTTAATGTGCTTCTTCTTGAGCCACTACTTTGTTGCCTTGGCCGTGTGTTTTGGGTCATTGTCATGCTGGAATACCCATCCACGACCCATTTTCAATGCCCTGGCTGAGGGAAGGAGGTTCTCACCCAAGATTTGACGATACATGGCCCCGTCCATCGTCCCTTTGGTGCGGTGAAGTTGTCCTGTCCCCTTAGCAGAAAAACACCCCCAAAGCATAATGTTTCCACCTCCATGTTTGACGGTGGAGATGGTGTTCTTGGGGTCATAGGCAGCATTCCTCCTCCTCCAAACACGGCGAGTTGAGTTGATGCCAAAGAGCTCCATTTTGGTCTCATCTGACCACAACACTTTCACCCAGTTGTCCTCTGAATCATTCAGATATTCATTGGCAAACTTCAGACGGGCATGTATATGTATTCTTGAGCAGGGGGACCTTGCGGGCGCTGCAGGATTTCAGTCCTTCACAGCGTAGTGTGTTACCAATTGTTTTCTTGGTGACTATGGTCCCAGCTGCCTTGAGATCATTGACAAGATCCTCCACTGTAGTTCTGGGCTGATTCCTCACCGTTCTCATGATCATTGCAACCCCACGAGGTGAGATCTTGCATGGAGCCCCAGGCCGAGGGCTATTGACAGTTCTTTTGTGTTTCTTCCATTTGCGAATAATCGCACCAACTGTTGTCACCTTCTCACCAAGCTGCTTGGCGATGGTCTTGTAACCCATTCCAACCTTGTGTAGGTCTACAATCTTGTCCCTGACATCCTTGGAGAGCTCTTTGGTCTTGGCCATGGTGGAGAGTTTGGAATCTGATTGATTGCTTCTGTGGACAGGTGTCTTTTTTACAGGTAACAAGCTGCGGTTAGGAGCGCTCCCTTTAAGAGTGTGCTCCTAATCTCAGCTCGTTACCTGTATAAAATACACCTGGGAGCCAGAAATCTTTCTGATTGAGAGGGGGTCAAATACTTATTTCCCTCATTAAAATGCAAATCAATTTATAACATTTTTGACATGCGTTTTTCTGGATATTTTTGTTGTTATTCTGTCTCTCACTGTTCAAATAAACCTACCATTAAAATTATAGACTGATCCTTTCTTTATCAGTGGGCAAACATACAAAATCAGCAGGGGATCAAATACTTTTTTCCCCCACTGTATCTAATAATCTGAGGCTGGTGTTAGATTTGGTTGAGTACTGTGATCTAGTGGATGACTTCCCTGTTGGATTGTCAGAAAGCATTTGATACCGTAAGTCACAATTTTATCTTTGATTGTCTTAAGCATTAAGTTTGGTATCTTTTTTGTTGTTGATACTATTATAACTTTATAATGGTGGCAATAGCTGTATCAAACTGTCATGGAACATCCTCAAGGTAAACCTTCTTCAGGATTGGTGGGTCCCCTGCGGGACGGTTGAGCTAACGTAGGCTAATGCGATTAGCATGAGATTGTAAGTAACATTTAACATTTAAGTCATTTAGCAGATGCTCTTATCCAGAGCGAAGTAACAAGAACATTTCCCAGGACAGACATATCTGATATTGGCAGAAAGCTTAAATTCTTGTTAATCTAACTGCACCGTCAAATTTACAGTAGCTATTACAGTGAAAGAATACCATGCTATTGTTTGAGAGTGCACAGTTTTGAACATTAAGTTATTAATAAACAAATTAGGCACATTTGGGCAGTCTTGATACAAAATTCTGAACAGAATGGCAATGGTTCATTGGATCAGTCTGAAACGTTGCACATACACTGCTGCCATCTAGTGGCCAAAATCTAAATTTCACCTATTCTGGAATAATACATTATGGCCTTTCTCTTGCATTTCAAAGATGGTACAAAAAAAGTTGGTTCTCTCTTTGTATTATCTTTTACCAGATCTAATGTGTTATATTCTCCTACATTCCTTTCACATTTCCACAAACTTCAAAGTGTTTCCTTTCAAATGGTACCAAGAATATGCATATCCTTGCTTCAGGGCCTGAGCTACAGGCAGCTAGATTTGTGCGTGTTATTTAAGTGAAAATTGGGAAAAAAAGGGGCCGATCCTTAAGGTTTTAACATTTACAAAGGAATACAATAAAGTTGTCCAATCTCACCTTTTTTATTACTATCTCAAACATTATGCTCTTTAGTTTATCAAAGTCAATTTGAAGGCATGACATTCTAGGCCAGAGATCAAGATATTCCCAACTGGCAGATGACGCCCGCCTCACTTTTTTGGGAAAAATGTGTCACAAGCTAGATTAGCATTGGATATTGTGAAGCAGTTCTCCAAAATGTAAATAGTCCAGGTGGCCATTTGATTAGTTGTTCAGCAGTTTTGTGGCTTGGGGGAAGAAGCTGTTACGGAGCCTTTTGTCCTAGACTTGGCGCTCTGGTTCCGCTTGCTGTGCAGTCTGCTGTGCAGAGAGAACAGTCTATGAAACGGGTGACTAGAGTCTGACAATTTTTTGGTCCTTCCTTTGACACCACCTAGTATATAGGTAGATGTCAGGAAGCTTGGCCCCAGTGATGTACTGGGCCGTACACACTACCCGCTGATACAAGACAAGTCAAAACCAAAGGAAAATGAAAAGAGGATCAGCGATGGCTAGAAGGTCGGCGACTTCGACCGCCGAACGCCACCCGAACAAGGAGAGGGACCAACTTCGGCGGAAGTCGTGACAGTCTTGCTCACAGAGAGAGAGGTTGTTTGGTATTATATCTTTCCAAATGTGAGATGTTGGTTCTGAAAGGAGCTGTCAATCCAGCAGATTAACATCTCTGAAAAATAAACTATAACCTACCTCAGTGTAAAGATCACCAAAAACGTTAAGGCTGTGAATGATCTTAATATCATGTTACAGGCAAAATGACAGGTCAAGGGGAGGCAGAGGTCAGTAATCCAGATCAGAGTCCATGAGGTACAGAAAGGTAGGCAGTCTCGGGGTCAGGGCAGGCAGAGGTCAATAATCCAGAGTGGTGTGACAAGGTACAGAACAGCAGGCAGGCTCAGGGCAGGCAGAATGGGGGAAAACAGGAACTAGAAAAAGACAGGCGCAAGGGGAAAAAACTGGTAGACTTAAAGAACAAAACAAACTAGCAACAGAGAACACAGGTATAAATACACTGGGGGTAATGGGGAAGATGGGCGACACCTGGAGGGGGGTGGAGACAAGTACAAAGACAGGTGAAAACACTTAATTTGAATCCTGTAACTGAATCTATCAAAAATAAATTCTCCTCATGGTTAGGGAGGGATTTAAATCTTCGAGGGAGGGTGCATTTACCCAAAGCTGAGGGGCTATCCCGTTCATGCTATCTTTTTTCCCAAATCCACCTTAGATAGGCTATTGTACAACTTCATATGGAAAAGTGGGATAAAATCTTTACTTCAGAATAATGCATATTTTGGAACATTTATTGTAAGTGATATCCAGGTGAATGGCATAGGTTTACTAGTTAGAAATTCAGCAATCGTTTATTAAGGGATATTTTCTACAGGAATTCTATTCCTTCTGCTATATTTTGTTGGGCTTCACCGTTTGATGTGAACTGGCGCTGTGCTTGGCTCACTCCACACAAATTGGTTTCAACTGAAATGGGTCTTCCGCATTTAACCCAACCCGTCCGAATCGACATCCACGTCTTCGATGCCCGGGGAACAGTGGGTTAACTGCCTTGGTCAGGGGCAGAACGACAGATTTTTACCTTGTCAGCTCGGGGATTCCATCCAGCAACCTTCCAGTTACTGGCCAAATGCTCTAACCACTAGGCTACCTGCGCCCCTCAAAAGGAGATCTTCTTTATAAGATTGTCAGATACCTTATTTCCATAAGTATTCAGACCCTTTGCTATGAGACTCGAAATTGAGCTCAGGCGCATCCTGTTTCCATTGATCATCCTTGAGATGTTTCCACAACTTGATTGGAGTCCACCTGTGGTAAATTCGATTGAACATGATTTGGAAAGGCACACACCTGTCTATATAAGGTCCCACAGTTGACAGTGCATGTCAGAGCAAAAACCAAGCCATGAGGTTGATGGAATTGTCCTTAGAAGCTTGTGTCGAGGCACAGATCTGGGGAAGGGTACCAACAACTTTCTGCAGCATTGAAGGTCCCCAAGAACACAGTGGCCTCCATCATTCTTAAATGGAAGAAGTATGGAACCACCAAGACTCTTCCTACAGCTGGCCTCACGGCCAAGCTGAGCAATCGGGGGAGAAGGGCCTTGGTCAGGGAGGTGACCAAGAACCCGATGGTCACTCTGACAGAGCTCCAGAGTTCCTCTGTGGAGATGGGAGAACCTTCCAGAAGGACAACCATCTCTGCAGCACTCCACCAATCAGGCCTTTATGGTAGAGTGGCCAGACGGAAGCCACTTCTAAGAAAAAGGCACATGACAGCCCGCTTGGAGTTTGCCAAAAGGCACCTAAAGCACTCTCAGACCATGAGAAACAAGATTCTCTGATCTGATGAAACCAAGATTGAACTCTTTGGCCTGAATGCCAAACGTCACTTCTGGAGGAAACCTGGCACCATTGCTACGGTGAAGAATGGTGGTGGCAGCATCATGCTGTAGGAAAGTTCTGGGAGACTAGTCAAGATTGAGGGATTGAGGGAAAGATGGACGGAGCAAAGTACAGAGAGATCCTTGATGAAAACCTGCTCCAGAGCGCTCAGGACCTCAGACTGGGGAGAAGGTTCACCTTTCAACAGGACAACGAGCCTAAGCACACAGCCAAGACAACGCAGGTGTGGCTTCGGGACAAGTCTCTGAATGTCCTTGAGTGCCCAACCAGAGCCCGGACTTGAACCCGATTTAACATCTGTGGAGAGACCTGAAAATAGCTGTGCAGCGACGCTCCCCATCCAACCTGACAGAGCTTGAGAGGATCTGCAGAGAAGAATGGGAGAAACTTCCCAAATACAGGTGTAGTAAGCTTGTAGCGTCATACCCAAGAAGACTTGAGTCTGTAATAGCTGCAAAAAGGTACTTCACAAAATACTGAGTAAAGGGTCTGAATACTTATGTAAATGTGATTTCTCCGTTATTTTGATACATTTGCAAAAATTTCTAAAAAGCTGTTTTTGCTTGTCATTATGGGGTATTGTGTGTAGATTGATGAAGTGGAAAAACGATTTAATCCATTTCAGAATAAGGCTGCAACATAATGTGGAAAAAGTCAAAGTGTCTAAATACTGTCCGAATGCACTGTACAGAAAGAACTTGAATTGTTGCAGCTGATTGTATTGTTGTCCTTCGGTGGCTAGCTAGCTACCTAAAATTGTCCCTTTCCTAAATTACCCACGGATAGAGATAGGGATTTGGACTTGTGGTTTTACTTAATTCTCCCTACTGGCCAATGATTATAATAGCGTTTCTGATCCAACCATTAATACATACATTGTTGTGCCCCTGGCCTAAGAGGATGGAAGTTCAATATGTAGCTAGATGTAAAAGGCTAATGTTAACTTGCTAATGTTAACTAGCTGTCATACAGCGTGTACTGTATGACAGAGTGATAGACCGTTTGGTCAACATGAAAGAGAGGATGGCATTGGCGTTTCTCTACAAGTAGGGTCAACATGATTTTTCTACTTGCACTAACGCGCATGCACACAGAAATCAGAACCATTGACAGCCAATTCATATGTAGCTTGTGTTGATTGGACTAAATTGTTTTTGGTATCTTTTAGTTGTCACTTTATTAGACTAAGCAGAGGTGATTTGATGATATTGAAATGATGAAGTTTAAATGGTGCTGGAATAGTGGAGGCAGCTCCTGTTTTCTTTGCGACTTGCAGTAACCCTCTTTGGTTCTAAATCAATAGTTGTTTAGTGGTGCAAAAATGTTGTAAACATTAACTTGCTTGACCATACTGTAGTCTGTTACGTGCTTTGTGGACTTCACCGGGCAGATGTTGCTCTCCGGTTTTGTAATAAAACAAATGTGTGGTTTCATTTATTCTGCCACTGTGTCTTCTTATTGTCTCTGCCTTTAGGCCTATATATCCTGGTCACAAGGCATATGAATTAGCTGGTTATAGAGCAAACAATGCAATTATCACAACACATAAGTTGTAATATGCCTTTTTTGTGGGGCTTCCCCAGGGATTTTACCCATACTACTTCCCCAGGGATTTTTACCCGCTACTGATTTTATCCCAATGTAATCAAGGTTTGGAAATGGAATCACGGAGAGGCCAGAGATAGCCAGACTAGTAATTTGGGCTAAGGAACAGAAGTTGGGCTTTGGAGAAATGCCATCAGTGCATGCTCTGCAAGCAATGAAAGCGTGGCAAGAGCGTGCGTGTTGAAAAGATCGACGGGGTTATGTACAGCGAGGAAGAAGAAGAGCCGAGGGTAGTGGGAAGATGTGTGTTTATTAAGAATTGGGCCAAGTACAAATCCTATTCTACTGTCTCTGATGGCTCAGAAATTGAACCTGAGGAGCGTGAGGATGAATTACCTGTGGTGGCAGGTGTGATGAAGACCTCAGAGTCTCGCCCCAATGGTCATCCAAATGATGATTCGGGCCCAGTGGGAGAGACATTTTTGGAGAAAGTGGATCCCTGCTTTTTGGCTGATCCATATGTAGTCTCAGGCTGGGTAGAAAATAGGTTGGGTACTGTTAAATTGGTGAAGGTAGCTCGAAGTGGACTTGTGATTATTTTCTGTATTTCTTCTATCCAGAGGGAGCGTCACGTGACTAGGGACAAGATCTGTGACTTGCTTTGCTCTCCGGAGCAGTGCGCCTTTGAAAGGAGTGATTACTGGGGTGATGTTAAGTGTGACGCCTGCCGCTTTGTGTGACGCAGACCCGGTGGCAAGCGTGGTGCAACTGAGAAGACACTGTCTGTCCTTTTGAGTTTTGAAGCAGAGTCTTTACCTGACAAAGTCATGTTAGGATATATCAGTTACCCAGTGAGAGCTTTTGTGCAAAATCCACTCAGGTATTTCAGATGCCAAGCTTATGGTCATATTGTAGCAGTGTGTAGGAGGGAGATTCAGAGATGTGAGAAGCGTGAAGAAGGGCATGGGACAAAGTAATGTGTAGTATCGGTGGAAAAAACTGTGTGTCACTTATGGGGGTGCCCATGTTGCTGGGGATCAGAAGTGACTGGTGTGAGAGAGACAGGTTGAGATTGCCAGGGTCAGAGTAGAACAGAAGGTATCATATGCTGAGGCAGTGAAGAGAGTAGAGGATGATTGGTTAAGGGTGAGTAGTAGGCCTAGGCCAGTACAGAGTGATACAAAATTGTGCTTCAGTAAAGTTAACTTCTTAGCATTCATTGCCATGGTTATCAATTGTACCTCAGAAATGGAACGTATATCACAGAATTTTTTTTTTGTGGTGGCAGTTGCGGAGAAGTACTTGGGTGTACAATGTTATACTTCAGAAGAGTTACAAGGGGTTTTGAATGAAAGAGTCCAGTCCTCCCAGGCCATCAACCTGGTGTAGGATCAGTTAGGTTCAAAGTAGTGGAATGGGGTGGTGATTTGTATGTATTTATGAAATAGTGGTATATGCTGTAGGTGGAGGGTTAGTTAGTTGCAATTCTTTCCTTTTCCCCCCTCTTACATTTTTGTATCACAAAATGTAACGTGATTGAACACACACTACTGCACAGTAGGCGGCAGCATGCACAAACAAAATGTGCAGACTCCATGATACCAAAGAATAAGAAATGAAGATTTTAAATTATTATGTTTTTGTCAAATACTATAATTGTTTGAGTTTCTTGCGGTCAATTTGCAGTGTACAAATGATTTATAATAATGTTCCAGCCCCCCGACCATCCATTCAAATCCTCCCGCGGCTGAATGTAGTTGGTGACCCCTGCCATAGGGACTATGGTGGCAACATACAAGATATCGAGAAGTTGTTCTCCATGGATATTCAATTGCATTTAGTGTCAATTCTAGCAATCCAACTGAATTTTTTCTTTAAGATTATATGCATTTTTAGACACTACACGTAGGCCGCTGGCTTCTGATTTAGCTCTGTGTGAAGGAGCCTATCCTCAGCTTTGCCCTTCTGACAACAATGCATTAGAGTTATTGAATCTTTCTTTTGATTTAGCTAAGGGGAACTGATCAAAGTGTGAAACGCTCTACCTTAACTGTTCCTTGATTCTGATACAGTTTTGGAAACCTTGAACACTCAACTTAATTATCACCCCCAAAAAACTTTACAAATGGACTGGAAAAGATACACTGGCTACTGTTCAATGTTTTACCACAGATTTCCACCAAGGTTTTTTTGTGTAGCACAGCTTCAAGCCAAGGTTTATTGTTCCCTTATAAGTTTCCATTTGTAGTTCAGGTCAATGTGCAACGCCAAATACCTCTGTGGGATTCTGTGTTAAAACAGCAGACAGTAAGTGTATCTGTCACGCCTACTCCTGCTCCCTCCCTCTGGCTCTCAACGTCGCCTGTCTACTAACCACTAGTCCTTGCAACCCACATGTGCACACCTGGCAATCATCATTGCACACACCTGCTCCCCATCGTTAAGCACACCTGGACTTCATCACCACCCTGACTACGCTCCCTTCATATAACCCTTACCAACCTCAGTCATCAGCCAGTATTGGTTCTGTTTTCATGTTTAGACGCTTCTCTTGATTTGTAAATCATCATCATCATCATCATCATCATCATCATCATCATTATTATCATTATTATTAAACTCACCATCTGCTTCCTGACTCCCAGGAGTCACATTTGAGTTCAGAAATCTGCATTTTCCAAACGCAAACCATCAATAAATCTGCATTTTTCCCCCACCTGATCATAGAGTGATCAGGGATGTGCAACTATAGTTTTCCTTCACAGAAAATGCATTAGTGCAACACATTCGGCAGGAAAATAACTTAATTTTCATCAGATGACAACAGAAGTGAAATGTTATTTGGCTAGCAGCGACAAGTAAATTAACTTACAATTAAAAGGCAAGGTTTTTTTGTTGCAAAAACAATGCATAGCCATTATATTTCTAATGTTAATCATAGAAAGAATGTAGCCAGCTACATTTCCTAATGTTTTGTTTGAAGTTGATCTTGCATTTCACCAGAGAAAAGTAGGCTACACGAGGAAATATACCAGAGGTACACGTTGGTGAATACTCCTCCGACTGGAGAAATGCAAGTCAATCACAGCATTTGTCTGATGCCAAGCAGAAATTACAATAAGCATTTTAGCAAGATATTTCTTCCTGAAAAAGGCAGAATTCTGCACTAATGTGACACCTGAAAACTATTTTGGTGTGCTATGAAAGTATAATTTCTGAGGTTTCCAAATGCATATTGTATTCAAGGATTACGAGGGCGTGTGGTATATGGCCAATACACCATGGGTAAGGGCTGTTCTCTGCATGACACAACACGGAGTACCTGGATACAGCCTTTTGGGGTTGTATCACAAACCCCAGAGGTGCCTTATTGCTATTATAAACTGGTTACCAATGTAATTAGAGCAGTAAAAATAAATATTTTGTCATACCCGTGGAATACCACAGCTGTCAGACCGTGGTATACCACGGGGATCGAATCACTCAGGGATCGAATCACTGTTTATATTAAAGGTTATACAATGGGTGGGTCTAATCCTGAATGCTGATTGGTTAAAACCTCATTCCAGCCGGTGTCTATGCCACGTTAAAATGGCTATTTACTCTGTTCCATCTAACTGCGTAATCCACTGTCTCATCAACCCAGCCAGGCAATTTATAAACTCTCCACTATAAAAAGCATCTAGACATTATCTCACATTTCTTTTAGACTAACATTTAGTTTTCAACAGCAGAGATTTGTATTAACCTTGCTGTCTGACATTGCTGTCTGACATTTGCAACATTGTTTCAATATTCCCATTCGATGTGAATGCACAGTAATGAACGTGTTGGGATGAGACAGACAGGCAGGCAGCTTTTCTCAGCCAGTCAAAATCATGAATCAGCATAATGTTTTATGGATGTATACAAATAAATATCAATAGAAAACAGGTGAAAGGAAACGAAGTGCAGCTCGTTTGCAGTCTTTCCAGCTTCAGTTTGAAGAGATTGTGTTAGCTGGGTTGTTGGCTAGTTCCTCTGAACAACAGTGTCCTGATGAGAGAGCACATTTTCTATGTCAGGTGAAATCGCGCATCATTAGCTCATTGTTATGGATGTATCTAAATAAATGGCATTATCATGGCTGTGGTGGTCTACGCCACTCGGCTTCGCCTCGTACACATTGCCCGCAATGTGGTCAGTGGTTCAAATGAGAACCCAAGAGGGCTGGGTATGGTCCCTTGGGTTTTCTAGAGCTACCTCTGCCCTGGACTACATGACAACAATTTGTATAACATGTATGCCTGTCACCTTAGCGATCACATGTAGGACTTTGATTGTGTATGATTTGATTTATTTATAATTTGATTTCTATGCGTTTTGATGGTATTATGTCATTTTGAGTTTTGCTTTCAGTGGCAGTGCAGTATTCCTTGTTTACAATTAGAATGGGGGCAGTTTTAAGGTGCCCCTGCTGCTTCATTATGATAAACACATCTTTCACCATACTTGCCAATATCACAATTTGCTTGTGTTTGGGGGTTTTACACCTTGTCTGATGATTAATGATTGACTTATATATGACTGCATGACAAAATTGGACTGATTATTCTTTCCCTTCTTCTTTTTCTTACTTGATCAGGCTTGGAAGAAGTTGAAGAGAGACCCGAGAGGACCAGGTTGTGCTTGTCATGACATTCTACAGCCAGTAGAGGGAAATCTTCACCAAGGTAAGACTCAATATGGCACAACTTCCTCTAAAAACCTCTGTGTGGATGTAAAATGCAAAAATAAACAAAAAAGGCTTCAATCATTTCAATTTCCATGATAAGCACTCAATTATTTATTAGGTTGTTGGCAACGCCCACTAATAGCAAACCCTTCCAAAATGCCTTGAACAGGATCATTTGTGAAGCCAACAAAATGGTGCAAGAAATCCAAACCATAACTTTAAACAATTCATTCAAAGCGAAAGGCCTTTCAAACTTAGTGATTTAAGATTTGTATAGAAGGTAAATATTACTTTACGAAAATTAACATGTAACAAAAACGTGTGTATCAAAATACTTGAAATGGAAGGGCATTTGGCCAGGCCTCCTTTAATTCACCCTCTTTCACATTCATTCTTACACACATCTAGTCTAGTACAAATTATTCAATAATTTACATCCCATTACTTGAAACTTTTAAAATCATATTCACCCAGTTATCCAAGTTGTTTTAGATCAGAATATTGGCACTAAATGCTGTAATAAAAAAATGATGAGTCCGCGTGAAGACTTACCTTTGGTCCCTCTACTAGCAGTCATAAACTATAGGATATCATAGTTTATGTTCGACACTCATCAGTTGATGAAGTTTGATATCAAAGCCATTTGAGACATTGAGTCACTTGCACAAGTACTTCTTGCCTGTCTTCATGATGTTGAGGTTTTGAAATCTTGCCTCTTGTAGCCTCTGTTCCATGTATGAACTTGTTTTAAACCAGTGAGCAGCATCATCTGATGACATGGTCTGTGTTTTCACCAATGCACACTCATTCATGCCCATCATCCATCCAGTTGGCATCTCCATTGCTAACGTTATCCCCCTCTCCATCCCCTATCGCCTCCACCCCCACCTCTTCCTCCCCTCTGTCTTCCTCCTTCTCTGGCTGTGGTGGGGGTGGCTCCAGGACTGGAGGTGGGGACTGGGGAGGTAGGGGGATGGCCTCTCCCTTCTTGGCCAGCTCGGCTAGCTCTCGGGCAGAGGAGGTGGGGGTCGGGGTAGGGTAGGTGTGGTGGAAGGATTCGTAGTCCACCTCGTAGAAGCCCTCCTCTAGGGAGAGCACAGGGGTGAAGCGCTCCCCCCACATGACCTCTGAGTCCAGGTAGGAGCTGCGCGCCTGGCATGTCATTCCTGGAGAGAGAGAGGGGGGAGGGAGACAGACAGACATTACTGACATGAAATAGAGGATAGGAACTTGAAACGACTGTGTGATTGGGTATGATCTAAATGTATTTTTTTTTAAAAGCCCTTGTCATGGAACTATACTAAGACCTGGACTCAAGCTGCGTCGTTGTGATTTGTGGATCTAATTAAGATTCACTATGCTTTGTCTTCTTGACTTGAAATGAGCTGTACTCCTTTCATTGAACAAACATTTTTGGAAATAGGCTGAAGAGTGGTTCTAATACAGAGATGTGCATCTTCTCTTTCAAACACACACATGTACACACATCAAACACACAGATGCAGAAACACACACACACACACACCTTTCTGAATATGTATATGTGGATTGCCTATAAATACCCTGTGAGCATTTTCATCCGATGCTCAAGTGAACCTTGAAGAGCCATATCAATTACAGTACATATTATCCACAGGAATGCTGAAACAAACCGACTGACCATGCACAGCCAGCACCAGGGGTATATCAAAGCAGACAGACCAATGTACACACACACACACACACACACACACACACACACACACACACACACACACACACACGGATATTAAGAGAAGTAAGGGGTTGCGGGTTGGATGATTCACAACCTTGTAATGTATCAACAGTTCTTTTTTTCAGCAGCCATAATGTAAATATATATAACTTAATTTGCATTTCACCTGCAGGAAATGTATTAAATTAGAATGATATAGCTGTAATTCTTTGAATGTAAACAGCACGCTGAATTAATAAAAAAATACTGGCAATTCAATGGTATCATGCATACAGTGGGATACCTACATACTGTGCCTGGTGATGATTTTTAATATACAATCAACATACCAATTAGCCTACACATTTTGATGAAGCATTTAGAAAAACGAAACAAAGCCTTTGAGCATCGTATGAATAAGAGATAAAAGCAGCTGTCACCCCTTCTGCCGCTCGACGTCGCCGGTCTACTAACCGCCGGTCTACTAACTACCGGTCCTGGCAACCCACATCATGTACACCTGGCACATTACGAACACCTGCTCCCCATCGTTATGTACACCTGGACTTCAGTACTTTGATTACTTCCCTTTTATTTAGCCCTCAGTAGCCTCAGTCTTCAGGCAGTCTTGGTTTTCATGCCCAGTACGCTGCTCTTGTTTTGTATATCGTCATGTTCTTCCTTATTAAACTCACCAACTGCACTTGCTTCTTGACTCCCTGCATCTGCGTTGCAGAAGCTCCCATTCTTTAAGCACCTGAGAGATTAACAGCAAACCAGTAAACTCTTTCCTACTTCAGGCAAATCCCACTTCAAGGCCTGATTCAGTTTGCTCCCTGAGGGAAAATAGCAAAACAACAAACTGTTGTCGATAGATTAAAAAAAATCAATAAAGCATCAGCTTTTAGTTTGTCCCTTGACTAAACCATCAATATTGACATGGGATACTGAGGAAAAAACAGCCCTTGCTGTGCGATGGATCAAACATTCTCCCTCTGTTAAACCAAAGTCTATATATTGAGTAGAATATCAAAAACAAATCTGAAGCAATAACACCCACACGGTCTGCATCCTCATAAACAAAATCGAAGCTAAATTGCCTGGAGTATGTCTTTGAGCAGTAGTTCAGTTCACTGCCACTGCCCACTCCTGGACCGAGAATCATTGACAGTGGGTGGGATGGGAAAAGGGAATTGGGTCATTCCATGAAGAGTGCCTTTTGCATCCCTTTGATATTTTAAGTAGAAATTGTGCACCAATATTGAATTTTAAAAGCATGTTATATTAAATGAAGTGCCCTTTAATATAAACCATATGGATAATTCAATAAATCCACATTTTAATATGACTAAAGGCTTGCTAAAGTGCCAAAATCCAAAATCTGTCAATCCTGTCACTTCTAGGAAGATGTTAACCCACTTAACCCAAAAATGTCTCCAAGTTTCACCATCATTGTAAAGACCTAGTTATTTTGATTTGACAAAGTCATTTCTGAAGATTATTATTTATTTCATATGATTAGTGATTCATTTACGTCTGTCCTGCATTTTAGGGTCAACCCTGTTACGTGAACTGAACTCTCATTTTAATATAGTGAAACTATTCCTTTTTAAACAGAAACATTGAACATCTAATAGTCAAATCCTAGAGTAAAAGCAGGTGAGCTGGTTCTAATCTTCTTGGCCATTTTCTGGTGTTTTGTGGTGGAAAACTGAAAGGGTTGGACATAACACGTCAAGCGTTACCCATAGACAGACAGGCTAGAAATGTTTTAACGAAACCATTTTTTGGTGAAGCTTGCATTCAATTGCCACTCCCTGTTGCACACAACAAGCTTCATTCCCCCTGTCACAGGTGGATTTATGGCTGATTTCAGAAGAAATCGTCACCCTGTCACGTTGGTATGAAGAGATTCAGGAGACAGACGCAGGAATGCGTAATAGTTTTTTTTTATTGTACCCAAATTACGGCGTGCTGTGTAAAGGCACGGGGACAAAGACCAAACAAACACGTAACAAAACACAGGGTTGAAACCCAAAACAAAAGAGCGAGGAGAACCTCGCATAAATAACACACTCGAACAATGATTAACACACGGGACGAGACATGTAATCATCTGCGCAATCCACTAGAGCACAAAAGCCCAAAACACACAGCACAGGTACATGCACCAACGGACATAGTAACAATAATCGACCCCACCATGGTGAACAAAGGGCACATATATACAAATACAATCAGTGGGAATAGGGGCCAGGTGTGCGCAATGAAAGTTCCAGAGTGATCCGTGACACAACCCTGTTACATTCAACTCTGTTACTTTATTTGGCACTTAATAGGCACTTACTATAGTGTATATATATATATATTTTTATCCTCTTGAGATGGAAAAACACGTTTTTTATTAAATTGAACATGTGCTCTTTATGACAGAATTAGATGAAATCAAACATTTCTTTTGACCAAGTTACACTTCACAAAGGGCACCAAATTGGTAGAACGACCCAATTCAATCACCATTCCGACCTGAATTCCCTCAACGTCTTCTGCTCGTTTAATTTCCCAGAGGCTGTACTATTGACAGGTCTGGGATTCTCGGCTTCCCTGGAGTCCCTCCTGCTTCTCACAGGAGCCAGAAGACCCTAATAGAGGATATTAGCATACAGGACAATGCTGTGGCCATTTAGGACAGTGTAATTCCAGTCCTTGTCAAGTGCATTCACAGCCAACGTTAATTGGTGATACCCTGCAAGTCTCAAGTGATTCCTGTCGACTGCATCCTCTTTATCCCACCAAGTGAATGAATGCTTATAAACAGGGTCACACAAACCTGCATTAGATTCTCATATTATACGTTAAAGTACCTGTAATTATAGTGTTATTTATGTTATTTTAATAATCATTTTCTACATCATTATGATTACAATAAAAATCTCTCCAGGTAGAAGTTAGTCGGCACAGATCTAGGATCAGCTTACCCTCCACCAGAATGAATCTTCATCATTAGGCAGGAAATGCAAATCTGACCTTAAATTAGAAGAACCCACCTGTGGCTTCCACCATGCCCTCCAGGATGACCACTACCTCAAACTCCTCTCTCTCCAGCTGTTCCTGTGAGATCTCCCAGAAGGGACTGCCCTCGTTGAACTCGTGACAGATGATGAGTGGCGACACCAGGAAGAGCCTGTCGTCCCCCGTATCGAAGCCCACATTGATATCCGTCTGATTGAGAGGGATAAACTCCCCTTCCTTGGTCTGCTTGGAGCGGATCAGCTTGGCCCGGATAGAGGCCTCCACGATGTGTGAGTTCCTCAGGTCTCCGACCCTGAACATTAGACACAGCTTGCTGTCCCTCACAGAGATCACCGCCTTGTGGGAGAACATGAGCGTCTCGGCTCGCTTCTTTGGCTGGGAGATCTTGACGAACATGCATCCTACCATGAAGGCATTGACGATGGAGCCCAGGATGGCCTGGACTAAAAGCAGGAGAATCCCCTCTGGGCATTTATCAGTGATGACCCGGTAGCCATAGCCGATGGTGGTCTCCGTCTCGATGGAGAAGAGAAAGGCGGAGACGAAGCCGTTGAGGTTGTTGACGCAGGGGATCCAGTCTCCGTCATCGGTGTGGTCCAGGTCTCCGCGGATGTAGGCGATGAGCCACCAGATGAGACCGAAGAACACCCAGGTGGTTGTGTAGACCAGGGTGAACACCAGCAGGTTAAAGCGCCACTTCAGGTCCACCAGGGTAGTGAAGATGTCTGTCATGTAGCGGTATTTCTCGCGCACGTTGCCGTGATGCACGTTGCACTTGCCGTCCTTCTCCACGTAGCGCTGGCGCCGTTTCCTCAGGGTACCTCCTGAAAGGTTGCAACCTTTACCGCACCCACCTTGCCTGCCGCCCACCACCATGGTCCGGTCTGTGGGCACCTTTGTGTGTGAGAGAAAGAGAGAAAGAAAGAAAGAATAGGGTTAATGACTGTGTGATTTAACAAAGTAATTGCTAAATTGATCACTTCCATCAAAACCTCCGTCACCTTGTTTTTGGGGGTATCCCATCTTGGTTTTGACAGCTTTTGGTCCTGTTTCTCCACATCCTGTCCAAAACGCCCTTTGAAGCAATTCATGGCCTTGAAGCGTTGGGCCAGAGTCACTGTTTCTGGCCCCAAACAGTACGCTTTCTAGCTGGAAAACATAAAAGCATATTTACATTAAAGATTATTCAAAGTCCACTGAGTAGCGGACTAGCGACAAACCTGTGACATTTCATGTCAAACTGAAATGAAGTGTGGTGGTTTTTTAGTAACACCAGAAATCCATCATAAAATATAAAAGAGCCAACGCAAGCTTTAATGAACAGCTCTCCATATCAACTCATTATTGCTGTTCACCTCTGTCAGCCTGGGCAGACGAGGTTCAGAGACATGGTTCATTTCTGCCATTGATCAGCAACAGCAGACACCCTCAAGCCAAACAGAGAACACACCAGTAATTCATTATGCTCAGAACCACTTCACAGTTTTAAATCCCACCTTCCCACATACACACTGGGGCACAAACACTGGTGCGCGCGCACACACACACACACACACACACACACACACACACACACACACACACACACACACACACACACACACACACACACACACACACCATGACCCTCTCTTTTTCACAGCTAACTATGTGACTCCTGGCTCACTGTAGAAAGGAAAAAGTGAAACCCTTTTAAGTGACTCTGCCTCATTATGCCTTTTGTCATCCTCCCAAATCGCTCCAGTCAATCCAGATCTATCCACCACTGCAGTGTGTGACTTGCAAGATTCTAAAGATGAGAACGACTGAACTTCAGATGGGTTGTAGCCTACTGGAGATGTAGATTGCATGATCAGCAACCTAAGACAAATCTCAGTTAGTTGCACTGCGGCTTGCAATGTCTGCCACCAGCAAAACAAAACAACTCAGCTTCCTCATTTGTCGTTATGTAGATTCCAGAGCTGATTACTGGTAACTAAAGGCAGTATAACAGATGTAATGTG
Organism: Salmo trutta; assembly: GCF_901001165.1. Classification (NCBI taxonomy): domain Eukaryota; kingdom Metazoa; phylum Chordata; class Actinopteri; order Salmoniformes; family Salmonidae; genus Salmo; species Salmo trutta. The sequence continues at coordinate 13,516,878 of NC_042993.1, read as the reverse complement.
AGAGGGATTGAGCTTCAGGGTTACTCAGAGAGTCCAAGGATACTGCTCCATGGCCATGTGCTCCTTTGTATTGACAGGAGTTCAAAGCTCCTAGTTCCAGTGTCCCGTGGTCAGTGTGGGGGGCAGGGGAGGGGACAGGGCAGAGAGCCACACTCTCCCTCCCTCAGCAACACTCTCACAATCTCACTCACCTGATGTCAGCTCGTTGCACTTCTGTTGTTATGAAGGTCTACAAGCAGCGTTTAAGATAAACTAATGACAATAGTGAGTATGCGCGTCCGTGTGTGTACGTATGTGTGTACGTATGTGTGTATGTATGTGTGTACGTATGTGTGTACGTATGTGTGTACGTATGTGTGTACGTATGTGCGTACGTATGTGTGTACGTATGTGTGTATGTATGTGTGTACGTATGTGTACGTATGTGTGTATGTATGTATGTGTGTATGTATGTGTGTACGTATGTGTGTACGTATGTGTGTATGTATGTGTGTACGTATGTGTGTGTGTACGTATGTGTGTACGTATGTGTGTACGTATGTGTGTACGTATGTGTGTACGTATGTGTGTATGTATGTGTGTATGTATGTGTGTATGTATGTGTGTATGTATGTGTGTACGTATGTGTGTACGTATGTGTGTATGTATGTGTGTACGTATGTGTGTACGTATGTGTGTACGTATGTGTGTATGTATGTGGGTACGTATGTGTACGTATGTGTGTACGTATGTGTTTACCAGTGTAGGATCCTCAGAGGAGGAAGAGGAGGACCATCTTACTCAGTGAATTTCTGAAAAATGTAAAATAATGAAACATTAAAAAAAGGTATCCTTTTAGATAAAACTATACTAAATATATTCACATCACCAAATACCTGATTAAAACACACTGTTTTGCAATGAAGGGCTACAGTTGTCTCAACAACACACTTTAGGCTATTACTATGGTGTAGCCAGAAGACAGCTATTCCCCATCCTCCTCTGGCAATATTGACTTCAATACAAAACCTAGGAGGCACGAAGGCCTCACCCCCTTCCATAGACCTACATGGTAATTATGACCACTTCCGGAGGACATCCTCCAACCAATCAAAGCTTTTGCAATATGAACAGACATGTTGTCCATCAAATCATAGGATTAGGATCAGAGAACGAACCTAGTGTGTTGTATTGGGGTTGTGCCACAGAGCATTACGGGGATTCTATGTGTTGAGAATCTTGGTGAGTTGGTGACATATTGGATAGAGATTGACAGTGAAGAGCAATAGTTGAGCATTTTTAGGATATTATTCCATTCAAATTAGTTTTTTCAAACTACAGGAGATAGAGGAGGTAGATTATATATGGTTTTCTTGGTTTTAGAACTTTATTTTTGTGTGGAGTTAGTGCAATTTCTTTCAATTTGCCTTGCTAACTTTAGTAGCAAGTACTAAAGTCGCTCCCGAGTGGCGCAGTGGTCTAAGGCACTGCATCTCAGTGCTAGAGGCGTCACTACAGACCCTGGTTCGATACTGGGCTGTATCACAACCGGCCGTGATTCGGAGTCCCATAGGGCGGCGCACAATTATCCCAGCGTTGTCTGGGTTAGATTTGGCCAGGGTAGACCGTCATTGTGTTGGGCCAGTAACCGAAAGGTTGCTGGATCGAATCCCTGAGCTGACAAGAAAATAATCTGCCCCTGAACAAGGCAGTTAACCCACTGTTCCCTGGTAGGCCGTCATTGTAAATAAGAATTGTTCTTAATTAACTTGCCTAGTTAAAAAAAGGTTCAATAAAAAAATGTGAAAATACTCTGATCCGGTATTTAGGCTATTTATCAAAGGTGATAACACATAATCACTCCGGACAGACACAAGCAAAAACTCATGACATAAATGTTGCAGCAGCCTAGGCTACACCTAAACGTTAGAGATTTGACATGCTGTATGGGATGAAAACTCATTTTTTTTCTCAGTCTGATCAACTGTAGGCTACTAATAATAGCAGGTGCACTATGCGCCCTGTCGATCTGGTCAGGGTAAACAAATTGGTAATGTTATGTATATGTAGCTCATTTGTTTGTCAGAAGAAAATGTGAATGTGATCAAATTTGGTTTATATTCAAACTTGGGCTGGCTATGCTACCTCAACCTTTTCAATCCCAAATGATTCACTGGAATGAATCAATCAACATAATAGTGATGAAATGTTTAATGAGGCCTACAGTTGCAAACATGCATCAAGAAAAGCTCAGCCCTGTGAGTTCTATTGTCTATCAGATGTTGTCTCTGTGATAGGGTAGAGGAAACTCCCCTGTTAGTCTAGTCTAAGTATAATTCATATGAACAAGTATAAGGTTGCTGCAGTTTGACAGGGTTTTCTTCATGAGTTTTTTAAAACCATGTGACCTGATTAGAAAAACTGGTCCCATCATAGCCCATATAAAACCTTTTTACAATACTCCTGTAGCCCAGCCTGGTCTCATAGACTAGATGTAATCACTGTCATACCCTATAGGGTCCAGGCCCCAGGGAGAACCATTTTTCCAAGGGCTTTATCGGGGCTTTATTCAGGAATGTTTCTTGGGCTACTTTGTGTCAAATGGGCGAGATGCGCAGTCTGTGTTTGACATTGTGAATTTATGGAGAGACTTGTTGTCCAAACCTATGATGGCGCAGCTGTAATGGAATGTATCTGCTATTTGCATTTACAGCTAAGTCCCCTCCTGTTCCCTGATTAAGAGGTGATGACTACTCCACTCCACTACCATTGCCAACTCTTTCCTGACATGAATTGAAGCCATGTCTCATGTGCCCACTCATCCACTGGCACATTGAATGTTTCCTCTCCAAGGACTGTGAGTCAATGTTCTCTCATTACTGTATGTAGAGTCAATCACATATACAAACACAATCACATTATTAAACATCAATGATTTTACTCCTTGCTTGGACTAACTCATTCTTAGCTATTTTGTCTAACTGTGTAGTGTATTGTGTTATTGTTTTTTGTCTTCCCATGTCAAATCCTGTCCTGCCCTCAGTGGAAGAGTTGAGCTCTTCTCCAACACCATCCATCCATGATGAGCCTGTCCTGCACTGAAGCCTATAAACACCTCAACCCCTGCCCGGCACTGAAGCCTATAAACACCTCAACCCCTGCCCGGCACTGAAGCCTATAAACACCTCAACCCCTGCCCGGCACTGAAGCCTATAAACACCTTAACCCCTGTCCTGCACTGAAGCCTATAAACACCTCAACCCCTGTCCTGCACTGAAGCCTATAAACACCTCAACCCCTGTCCGGCACTGAAGTCAAGCCTCTGATCAACTCATGCCTCGCACCCTCATTTAATCACTGCTGTGATCCCTTTCCAACACAGTGGAAGTAGCCCTCTCATTCCCACCCTTCTCAATTGTTCTCTCTCAGTTCAGCAGTGTCATAGCTTAAAACATTTTTACAGGGCACAGAGCTTCTGGAACAAAACACCCAACATTTAAATAAATAGATCTTAATTATAGAGTAGAGTGGCAAAGTAATGGTCGGGCGGCACATTGAAGGTGAAACGCTCAAGTCATCTTTCTTTTGAGCCAGACTGCCCCCGTTCTATAAACTACCGGCCAGCATTTATAATGGGCAAATAATTCATCATTACCAACACCACCTAATCTCAGCATATTTCTCTAATGACCCCTATTTGACAGCAGAGATTCATTAAGCCCCTGAGTTTAGATGTTGAGATGAAAACATTCTCTGCCACACACACACTCCCGATTAAACTTCTTTGAAGTTATAGGCTTAAAACGATCAGCCTCCATTCCCCATGCTCTGTCCAGTGGTAGAACACTGGCAGTAGGTGTGGGTGTGATGAGGAGTTGCCTGTTAGTCAGCAGCAAATGTTTGAAAGCTGAAAGCCATATTAATGATGCAGGCCTCTGTGGGGTACGTGGGGGGAGGACAGGCAGAGACAGACGGAACACGCTGGGAGGCCACAAATCAGCCACTGATCCATCTAGAGGTGGGCTCGCCTGACGAGAGAAGATTAAAGAGACAAGGGGACAACATGCTGCATACATGCATGACTGGGATTAGAGACGTTAGCCAAGGACTGGCAGGGGAGGGAGAGCAAGGGAATGAGGGAGGGGGACAAGAAAACAAACAGAGAGAAGGAAGTAGATAAAGAGATATAGGAAAGGGAAATGAGAGAGGTAGAAAACAAATTAGGAGTGAAAATGAGAAGGAAAGAGAGGGATAGAGAGTAAGGAGTAGTATTGGACAGGGCAAAAGGCAAGGATGATAGTGTAGATTGGCGAGCAGATCGGTCGAGTAGAGGGTCTCAGGAAGGGAGATAATGAGAGAGACAGTAAAGAATAGTTTAATAGGGCTATAGAGATTGAGAGAAGGGGTTAACGGTTTGAATGGTTTGAAAGGAAATGACAGGTGTGGTTGGAAAGGTCAGAGAGGAGAGGCTAGAGGGAAGATGATGACTGGTTGTAGAGGCTGGAGCAGCCAGGTGTGAAGTGAATCGGTGAGTGCTAGGCCTAGTGTTGACACCAGTACCACTACTGCTAGTAGCAGTGGCCATGTCTGTGTGTTTTTACAGGCTTCTCTCCAAGTTTGCCTTCTGATCACAGCGGCTTCCCCAGAGGCTCAGTCAACCAACATGGCTTAATCCTAAAGACAGGACTGACCTCAGTGCAGAGTACCCAGGCAGCATCTGCTTCCTCAGCACAGCTCCACTGGCACAGCATGTTACAGCGCTAATGCCACCCAGAATAAAGAATGGTTCTGTCAGGGATAAGGGATGGAGGCCAGCCTGCTGGGATGAAATGTCATGTCACCAGTATGAGGAAAAGATGAAGTCTCATTCTCTGTGTCGCCTTTGTGAAAATCTTGTCGTGAGCACCAGTGATTCTTTACTTTTTTCTTATTATTTTCGCACTCCATTTATCACTCTCCCCTGCTCCTCAGTCTCTTTCACTAGTCACTTTTCTCATTTCATCTGGGTTCCCATTTTGGCTCAGGATGATGAGGATATAATGGCCTCATTGAAGTGTAATGCTTTATAATGAAATGACCTGTCCAGTTCAAACTGAGAGCCACAGACAGACAGAGAGACAGACAGACTTGCCAGGACTGAGAGAGGATGTTTGAGTTCACTCCCCTCAGCCATTAAATTACATAGCCAAAGAGAACAGCAGTTGAGAGAGAGAATGGGTAGACGGGAATTAAAGAATACTGCAAGAAAGAAGAAGTGAATAGGAAGAGAATGGAGTGGAGGTAATTAGGAAGTGGTGAGGCTGAAACGAGAGCCAGGCAGACTCACTGCATTCCCACTTCACACTGTAGTCTACACACTAGGGGATTTGTACCACACTTAAACACTCTGCCCTTGAGAGAACTTCATCTTAGCGGGGCAGAGAATGAGTTGTAATGGCTATTTTTATTTTCAAACGGCCTGTGTAGCATCATTAGATCTGAGTATAATCATTTACATGGCTAGATATGATCTTAAATGTCCCTATTTTGTTCTCTATTGCTCCTCTATTATTCCTCAAGCAAGAGGGGAGGCCGATGACATCACAGATTCCCATTAGACCAACTCCTTGAATGCCCTACTCCTTGAAGTTTGCAGTTTTGTCTAAAAAACACTATATTGCTCGAAACGTATATTTTTTTACCCCTTAGTGTGTGTACTTTACAGTATTTATACTTGAGACTTTTCAACAGTTAAAGTTAGCTGGAGGACGTCTTTAACTAATTTCAAATTACATCCAATTAGATTTGTCACGTGCCGAATACAACAGGTGTAGACCCTACCGTGAAATGCTTACTTAAAAGCCCTTAATCAACAATGCAGTTTTAAGAAAATAGAGTTAAGAAAATATTTACTAAATTAACTAAAGTAAAAAAATATATAACAATAACGAGGTTATATACAGGGTACCGGTGCCGAGTCAATGTGCGGGGGGTACAGGTTAGTCGAGGTAATTGGTACATGTAGGTACAGTATGGGTAAAGTGACCATGATAGATAATAAACAGCGAGTAGCAGTAGTGTAAAAACAAAGGTGGGGGGGGTCATTGCAAATAGTCTGCGGTAGAAGAGAGAACAGCCTATTTTTTATATATAACTTTTTTTTTACCAGGCAAGACAGTTAAGAACAAACTCTTATTTACAATGACGGCATACCCCGGACAACGCTGGGCCAATTGTGCCACCCTATGGGACTCCCAATCATAGTGATGCAGCTTGGATTTGAACCAGGGACTGCAGTGACACCTCTTGCACTGAGATGCAGCGCCTTAGAACGCTGCGCCACTCTATGACTTGGGTGACTGGAGTCTTTGACAATTTTTTGGGCCTTCCTTTGACACCGCCTAGTATATAGGTCCAAGATGGCAGGAAGTTTGGCCCCAGTGATGTACTGAGCTGTACGCACTACCCTCTGTAGCACCTTACGGTCAGATGCCGAGCAGTTGCCATACAAGGCGGTGATGCAACCAGTCAGGATGCTCTCGATGGTGCAGCTGTCAAACTTTTTGTGGATCTGGGGACCCATGCCAAATCTTTTCAGTCTCTTGTCTTGCCCTCTTCACAACTTTTTTGGTGTGTTTGGACCATGATAGTTTGTTGGTGATGTGGACACCAAGGAACTTGAAACTCTCGACCCGCTCCACTACAGCCCTGTCGATGTGAATGGGGGCATGCTCAGCCCTCCTTTTCTTGTAGTCCACACTCATCTCCTTTGTCTTGCTCACGTTGAGGGAGAGGTTGTTGTACTGGCACCACACTGCCAGGTCTCTGACCTCCTCCCTATTGGCTGTCTCATCGTTGTCGGTGATGAGGCCTACCACTGTTGTGTCGTCAGCAAACTTAATGATGGTGTTGGAGTCATGCTTGGCCACGCAGTCGTGGGTGAACAGAGAGTACAGGAGGGGACTAAGCATGAGAGCTTTGTACGTGTCTCTGTGTGTGGAGTAAAGATGGTCTACAGTTTTTTTCCCAATGTTTGCACGTGACATGTTGGTAGAAATGAGGTAAAATGGATTTAAGCTTGCCTGCATTTAAATCACCGGCCACTAGGAGCGCTGCTTCTGGATGAGCATTTTCTTGTTTGCTATTGGCCTTACAGCTCATTAAGTGTGGTCTTAGCGACAACGCCGGTTTGTTGTTGGAAAATAGACAGCTACGAAAAATATAGATCAAAACTCTCTTGGTAGATAGTGTGGTCTACAGCTTATCATGAGGTGCTATACCTCAGGCGAGCAACACCTCGAGACTACCTTAATATTAGACATCGCGCACCAGCTGTTATTGACCACCTGGTGATGCCACCAGGCACACCAAAACTCCCTCCCACCAAAACAGGCTGACATTTCAGGCTGTCTATTCAAGCAGCTGTTACACTAAAAGTGCATTAACATTATTTTCACAATTTCAGTATTATTCCAACCTCTTAGAGTGGAAATATATATAAAACACAGGAAAGTACGGTTTTGACTGCACTGGGCCTTTAATGAGACTTCCTGGCTATGATTTAAGCATGTATCACAGTAAGCCTTTGTCTCATATGCAGTACCAGTCAAAAGTTTGGACACACCTACTCACTCAAGGGTTTTTCTTTATTTTTACTATTTTCTACATTGTAGAATAATAGTGAAGACATCAAAACTATGAAATAACACATGGAATCATGTAGTAACCAAAAAAGTGTTAAAGAAATCTAAATATATTTGAGATTTTAGAATCTTCAAAGTAGCCACCCTTTGGCTTAATGACAGCTTTTCACACTCTTGGCATTCTCTCAACCAGCTTCATGAGGAATGTTTTTCCAACAGTCTTGAAGGTGTTCCCACATATGCTGAGCACTTGTTAGCTGCTTTTCCTTCACTCTGCGGTCCAACTCATCCCAAACCATCTCAATTGGGTTGAGGTCAGGTGATTGTGGAGGCCAGGTCATCTGATGCAGCACTCCATTACTTTCCTTGATCAAATAGTCCTTACACAGTCTGGAGGTGTGTTTTCGGTCATTGTCCTGTTGAAAAACAAATGATAGTCCCGCTAAACGCAAACTAGATGGGATGGCGTATCGCTGCAGAATGCTGTAGTAGCAATGCTGGTTAAGTGTGACTTGAATTCTAAATAAATAACAGATTGTGTCACCAGCAAAGCACCCTCACACCATCACACCTCCTCCTCCATGCTTCACGGTGGGAACCACACATGCGGAGCTCATCCGTTCACCTACTCTGCGTCTCACAGAGACGGCAGTTGGAACCAAAAATCTCAAATTTGGACTCATCAGAACAAAGGACAGATTTCCACAGGTCTAATGTCCATTGCTCGTGTTTCTTGGACAAGCAAGTCTCTTCTTCTTATTGCTGTCCTTTAGTAGTGGTTTATTTGCAGCAATTCGACCATGAAGGTCTGATTCACACAGTCTCCTCAGAACAGTTGATGTTGAGATGTGTCTGTTACTTGAACTCTGCGAAGCATTTATTTTGGCTGCAATCTGAGATGCAGTTAACTCTAATGAACTTATCCTCTGCAGCAGAGGTAACTCTGGGTCTTCCTTTCCTGTGGTGGTCCTCATGAGAGGCAGTTTCATCATAGCGCTTGACGGTTTTTGCGACTGCACTCAAGAAACTTTCAAAGTTCTTTAAATTTTCCTGACTTTTTTGGTTACTACATGATTCCATATGTGTTATTTCATAGTTTTGATGTCTTTGCTATTATTCTACAATGTAGAAAATAAAAATAAAGAAAAACCCTGGAATGAGTAGGTGTGTCAAAACTTTTGACTGGTGCTGTACATCAATACTGATGAATACTGACAGTAAAGCCCCCCTGGATGTTACATATTTCAAATATACATACTGCAACATACATTTGCTTCTCCATAAAAGGCCAACAGACCATGATTCAACTCGCTCCATACATCTGCCATTGACAGTAGTGCGTGACACACTAACTAATTTAGGGTTACAAAAGTCCTGGAACTTTCAATAAATTCCCTGGTTTTCCCGAAATCCTGGTCGGAGGATTCCCGGAATCAGGAATGAATAAGCAGTAATTCCAGAATCCTCCAACATGGATTTCTGGAAAACCTGGGAATTTATTGAAAGTTCCCAGAATTTTGCAACCCTAGTCACAGTCACATCATGGTAGATTGGCTTTAGTTTGGACCGAGGGGGCAGAGGGAGTCAGGTTTAGGGCAGCGGGTCTCCAAGGGCTTTGCTCAACATCTTTGGCCTCCTCAAATATACTGCACGCCCTCTTGTTATTGCCCCAGGGCTTGGGATGTAATGGTCAGCTACGAATGCACTGCAGAGAATACTAATGAGGGTTCAGAAGGGATGCTTTTTTTTAGTGCAGGAAGATGGTTGATACCTGAGAGTGATTTATTGCTCTAGAGTTGGCACTTGTTTCAAACCCACTATGGGAGCTTCTTTTACAATAAACAATCCTGGTGTTCCCTTGGGTAAATAAGCACGGTACCGTGGGAAGTCCTGCCGCTTTCCGCATTTAGTATCTTTAATTAAAGCCTCAGGTTAGGTTCTGTCCTGTTTTAGTCTTATGGCTTTTCAAAGGGCTTCATGATGAAGGGATGTTAATTTGCTGAATGGTTGCATAACAACTGAGAGAAGCTGGGTAACATGAGAGAGCTTCAGAAACACTGCTGTTCTTACTGTATACTTATTGCCTGGTCTTAGTGACTGATCAGTCACTTTTATGACAAGGTATGGGTCCCCTCTATGGCTGTTTCATATAGGACAAATTCTGTGTAAATTGGCTTGTAACTTTTGGCCAATACCAAGAAGTCAGAGCAGAGCAGGGAAATCCCATTAGTTGCTTCGCAAGCCAGTGTGATGGAGGTATCACACTGGCTTGCTTGACTTCTTTACTGTTACCATTCTGGCCCAAGGTGTTTCGGAAGGGTCTCCTGTGAGGACGGTGGCCACAACAGCCACCACCGCACAAACCTCTGCCATCCATAGAATGAGAGATCATTTAAATCCATTTTTCCTCTCCGGAATGCCAATGTAACTCCCTTGGACTATAACTCGGAGACACAAGAGGCCAACTATGTTGTGTAGATGGCCCCTCATCTACACAACATAGTTACTGGCGGTACGGTATGTATGCTCTAGTGAAGTTCATAGCCGCCATGGTTAGACAAGGCCATAAAGCTTTGCAAGGTCCGATTCCCATAACTGAGAGAATCCAGGTTTCGCCTAAGTTAAGGATGGGTAGCAAATCAGTCATGACATACAGTTTGAGAGGAGCGCTCCAGGAAGTTTGGGGTTTATATGTTGCCTGTAAACTGTGAGTGTTACCGGGGGAGCTTGTCTGAGCTGTTTCCCTTCCATGCCATCATTCTGTCTGTATAATGCTACAGATAAAATGAAACACTATTAGATGTAGAAATCAAATACACTTCCTCCGCACACAGAATACAAATTGACAGAATTAAATGGTATAAACTTATTTGCTCTTCACAGCGATTGTGTCGTAAACCACTTTTGACATTCATTTGAGGGCAATTTGAAAGTGAGAAAGACATCTCAATACGTGATCCTCTCCTCCACCAACGCACGGTTCTCTGCTGAGTGCGGCTGATACTGGGCTGTGGTGGCTGAGCATGAGCAGTAAGCTAGAGCAGCACCTCTGTATTCTTAATCAAATCACTGTCATTGCCAACACCTATAGCCCCTAATATTCTCCCAATCTCTCTCCCTCACTGCCTCGTTTCCACCCCAAGCAATCCTTTAATTTATGTTAGGGAAATAGAAAGCCAGCCAGCGATAGGTTGAATGATGATGGGATAAGGAGTTGGGAGAGAGAGAGAATGTTTAAACCTTGAATGGAACAAATGTTCTCTCTCTGAACCATATAGGCTAAGTTTAGAATCACAAAAAAATGTATGCAGAGATTTGTAGCTAACAGCATTAATGGAAAGTAAATATGAGAAATATATTATGAGGTTACAGCTGTTGGTGAACTGAACAATGTCCAAAGCCAAACCTGGCAGGCTTCATGCCCCTGACATGGTAATAGTCAGAGGAGTCATGCCCATAGGGGACACAGTGGCACGTGGCCCTCAGATCACATTCCTTTCAATCTTTTACCCAAATTTTAGCAGAGATGCAGAGAAGCATATTTTGTTTCTTTAAAAAAATAACCCCCAGTCAGGAAGATACAGTTTAAGAGATATGCTTAGATTTGCAGGAAAATGAATTTGAAATAGAATTAAGCATAATCATCATGGCTCTAGATTGCAGGAAAAAGCTGGTTTAGGTGTTTGAAAAATGAAAAATTCTCCAACTGTTGTTAACATAATATTATAAACCGGATAGTTTGGCTCCTGGATGCTGATTGGCTGAAAGTGGTATGACAAAATATGTATTTTTACTGTTCTAATAACGTTAGTAACCACAAATATGGCAACTCTGCTTTGCATCATGCGTAAGAACAGCCCTTAGCCATGGTATATTGGCCATATACCACACACCCTCATGCCTTATTGCTTAATTATACCATGGCGTTGTTGAATACTTGTTTCTGATTGGCTTGAAGGGCATTCTAGCGCGTGCATTATTTCCCTATAACGCACAGTACATTTGCACGGGAGAATTCAATGGCTATAGTTAATTCTTACATATTCTATGTTTGAGCTGCTTTTGAAAGCAAAGGTTGAAACGAAAACATTATTGGCATTGTTGAATTGGATTTTCATAATGGCAAGCTAGGGTTAGCTAAAGCAGCAAGTCTATTTGTTTGGTCACCATGGCAACTACTGCAGCTACCTAGTAAACTTGCTAGCTACTTCAGTGGATGGTGAAGGGATAATAAACTCGGGGCACTATATGTTCTCTGGAAAAGAATCCAACTCCACAGAAGGTCAGTTCCAGTCTGCTAGTGCCATGACTTGTGGAACACTTTCCACATCCTGCATTATTTTCCATAGAACGGCATAGCCCCTTAGGTGTAGGCATGCATGCCAAGTAATGTAATTCAATTAGCAAATAGAATACAAATCACAATGCTGTAAAACAAAGACACAAAACCAAATTGATTGGAAAGGTATACATCCCTAGAATAAAACAGCGGCTATTTCTGCACTGGCCAGAAAATATTATGACTGAAATGGTCTTGAAGAAACAACAGAAACGTAACATGTTCAGAGCTCATATATACTTCTTGGGAGTTTCCTAATGCATTTTAGCTTAAAGTTATTGATAGAATTATTAAACACACATTCACTTTTGGAATATCATATTTTATGAACTAAAACAGTATATTAAACGTAGTTAAAACATACTGAAAATAAGTTATCCGACATGTTCAAGGTTAATTTCATCAACAATTACATCAAGGCTATAAATTCAACCCATTACAAAGCCTTGGTAGATGAACACCCCACTGACCTTAGGGTCTTCACCAGAACCATGAATAGTGGTTAAGCCATGCCCTCCTTTTACAATTTCAAGAATACTTTATGTAAAAAATATAACCAATTTGACAACGTGTGAATAGATATAGAAAATCTATTCTAAACATATTTGACATGGATTACAGGATGTGTTGAACACATAGTCGCAGTTGACTGTTAGTTCTGGAATTATGATTTATTCAGAACGTGAATCGTTGATGACAAACAGCAGCAAGGCGCGTTAATAATGGGGCAAGAAATAATGCACGAATACTTCACATGCTGTGCAGGTGGGAAGAGTGGGGCTGTTTTAAATTGTAGCTTACAAGTGGGTACTGGGTAGGCTAAAGAATTGGACTAGCTGTCAAAATTCTAGGCGAGCGGGAAACGCGTTGGACCATAAGAGGAACATATAGACACGTTTTCACTCGCTGAAAAACAACATGAAAACAGGGCGATAACGCAACACACTAAAAGCCGCCGAGAGAATAAAAACGGGAGGGGAGAAGAGACAGAGAGGGAAAGAAAGAGCGTAGACAAATTGAGGATGGATGAATGAGGATAAGAAAATAAATACACTATAAATTAACAATGTATTACAATGTTTTAAATTGTTCATTGGCGTCAACATTGTATCTGTAATTAGTCACATTTTATACCCAAATTTAAGTGGATTTCTTTCGCAATCATTTGTTAAAATGTTTTATGCTAGGCTTCTAGTTGCCTACTAGTTACTGTTCAAATGTATTCATTTTAAGATCCTAACTGGCTGACATGGTTAGGTTAGCTCACATTACCCGCTGATTTGAATTAAAACCACAAAAAATGGAAACCTCAATAAACGAAGTTGTCTGCATGTTGACTTTAACTAGTTTAATAGACACATAGCCTAACAACCCGGCGTCATAAAGGCTACGCAAAACTGGTGCAAATAAAGTTTGCCCCCCTAACAGACCCTGAGCACACATGAACCCAGTTTGGTTGCCTAATAGCCTTGTCTGTTCAGTCATATAGGCTACTACGGACATATATACAGCGTTGTCAGGGTTACTAATGTATTAAGCATTTAATAATTAGGTAGTTAATAAAATACCTCACCTCGGTTCTACAACGGTGCTTGGTTCGACGCGTTTGTGCGACCAGTAGGCTTCATCAGACACGGCAACCGAGCGCGCCGCCAGTGCGTGTCCACATATCAACACATCTTATTCCTGTAAATTGACAGAAAACGGAATTAATAAAACTAACAAGTTGCATTTACTATCACTATAGTAGTTTGGAATTAACACGTCTGGTTATTTTGTCTCGGTGGTTATCCATGAGTGGGGCAAGGCATCCTCTGTTTGCGCTGTGCTTACCTTCTTTCCGAACTGGATTTGAGAGTACCATGATCGTTGCCATAGCAGATCAGGTGGCGGGTTTTAAACTGTAGGTAAGACCACCACAGTAAACTGCCACTTTTTTTGTTCCTCCTGTAGCCCAGCCTGGTCTCATAGACTAGACTATACGTAACAGCCAGCTGTAGCCTACACTTCATTGTGCGCGAAGGAACGGACTAGACTTGCCACTCCTACGAGTAATGCAAAACTCCCCTCCCCCTCATCCGCCCCCTGTACTTTACAGACTACTAAGCTTTTCTCATTATGTACGATCTAATATATGCGCTTCCGTGCTGTGCTTAGTGCTCAGTATGATAACATTACTATTCGGCTTTGACTGCCCTCTGCACGGTGGCATCAGTAGTCCCATTTGATTCCGTGCAAACCATTCCCTCTGATCTACTGTTCAAATCAAATCAACGTTTACTTCTCACATGCGCCGAATACAACAGGTGTAGACCTTACAGTGAAATGCTTATTTACAGGCTCTAGCCAATAGTGCAAAAAAAGGTATGTGTGTGTGTAGGTAAGTAAAACAACAGTAAAAAGACATTTGAAAATAAGAGTAGCAAGGCTATATACAGACACCAGTTAGTCAGGCTGATTGAGGTAGTATGTACATATGGTTAAAGTGACTATGCATATATGATGAACAGAGAGTAGCAGTAGTGTAAAAAGAGGGGTTGGTGGGTGGTGGGACACAATGCAGATAGCCTGGTTAGCCAATGTGCGGGAGCACTGGTTGGTCGGGACAATTGAGGTAGTATGTACATGAATGTATAGTTAAAGTGACTATGCATATAAGATAAACAGAAAGTAGCAGGGAGTAATCATTAAGAGACATCATTTTTTCTCAGCGGGAATGCTAATATTGCCTTCTGAAAAATGGTATACAATAAGAAATGCAGAGGTAGGTGGCTGCATGACCTATCTATGAGTCATTATAAGATAAATTACATTGTATCAGCCATAAATGTGTGAGCCACTCTTGCATGATGAAAAACCTTGGCTGAGACCAAAAACTTGCTTTAACTCCCCAAGCTACTGCCTATCCACTGGGCACAGACCTCAGTTCAACTTCTAGTTTTCATTTACATTTGGTTGAGTTGTCAACTAACCTGAATTCAACTTGAAGTCAACAAAAAAAGGTCACCATGTCATTAGATTTAGGTTAAACGTTGGGTGAAAAAATTAAGAAATTCCCTGACTTTGATGACTTTTTTCAAATCCAATCAGTTTTCCACATTGACTCAATGTAATCACATAGAATTTGTCTGTTTAAATGAAGTGGAAACAATGTTGATTCAACCAGTTCTTTACCCAGTGGGTACGGCTTTAGTTCAGTGGGCTAACCCGTCTTGTGGCATACAGATGACCTGGGATGACTGGAGAGGAGGGGGTTAAAGGGGGGTTAAAGGGGGAGTGTAGGAAGTTTGCTTGACTACATTGTCACATAACTATATCTAAAAGCTGAAGATTAATGTTAGCTCCCTGAGTGGATGCCTTGGGCTTTAGTTAACTCAGCTCAAATAGTCTCTGAAGTCAGACACCTTGGGTCGATACTGTCAGATTCACCTGTCTATCATGTAAAACATGGAATATACTGTATTTCAACTGTTATGTAAAAAATGAGTAAGTGGCTGGGGAAAGAAAGAAAACGATGTCAGTGTCTTCCTGTGTAGCCATTTAGAGAGAACGAAAGAGATGCCACTTTCCAATTCCATCTTGAATCACACGTGCAGACAAGTAACTATTGACAATGAATCAAGGTCGGAACATAATTTTATTTTCTGGAAATTACACTTCTCTCTGTATATGAATGCCCCCCTCCTCACCCCCTCCCACACATTCCTCTGTGAGCAATCAACCCACTCTCCCGTTCAAACTACCGTTGCTAATTGGCTCGCGGGGCTTTCATTGAAATCACATCTATTTTTTATGACTGCTGTGTAGTAGTGACTGAATGAGTATTTTTTATGACTGCTGTGTAGTAGTGACTGAATGAGTATTTTTTATGACTGCTGTGTAGTAGTGACTGAATGAGTATTTTTTATGACTGCTGTGTAGTAGTGACTGAATGAGTATTTTTTATGACTGCTGTGTAGTAGTGACTGAATGAGTATTTTTTATGACTGCTGTGTAGTAGTGACTGAATGATTATTTTTTATGACTGCTGTGTAGTAGTGACTGAATGATTATTTTTCCCCAGGACAAAAAACATTACATCTTCAAATCTACACGCACCTTATTTGTGAATATACTTCAGAACCAAATTATAGCGCCAGGGAGCTGACAGAATATAGATTTCATGATAATTATATGAAAGAGATGTATGCCTGCTGCAGATATGGAATATGGAATTATACTCTCACAGAGGATTAAGAGGGCTTTAATGCTTATTCAGCCTCACAATGCTGTACACAGACAGTATTAAGCCTATCTATCCAATTGTACACTCCCAAACAAGTGTTCAAGTTGAATACCATCAGTCCTCCTATTATCCACAACAGTAAATCAGTGATCTTGCTCACTCAAGGCTTACCGTCTTTTCCATTCCCAGTTGAAGTCATGCAGCACACGAGTCCCCAAAGCACTGTCACAATCTGTTTTACACACAGTATAGACCCATGTCCTCAGAGGGCTGTTCATAGTAGTAGATACACAGTATAGACCATGTCCTCAGAGGGCTGTTCACAGTAGTAGATACACAGTATAGACCATGTCCTCAGTGGGCTGTTCACAGTAGTAGATACACAGTATAGACCCATGTCCTCAGTGGGCTGTTCACAGTAGTAGATACACAGTGTAGACCCATGTCCTCAGAGGGCTGTTCACAGTAGTAGATACACAGTATAGACCATGTCCTCAGTGGGCTGTTCACAGTAGTAGATACACAGTATAGACCATATCCTCAGAGGGCTGTTCACAGTAGTAGATACACAGTATAGACCATGTCCTCAGTGGGCTGTTCACAGTAGTAAATACACAGTATAGACCATGTCCTCAGAGGGCTGTTCACAGTAGTAGATACACAGTATAGACCATGTCCTCAGAGGGCTGTTCACAGTAGTAGATACACAGTATAGACCCATGTCCTCAGTGGGCTGTTCACAGTAGTAGATACACAGTATAGACCCATGTCCTCAGTGGGCTGTTCACAGTAGTAGATACACAGTATAGACCATGTCCTCAGTGGGCTGTTCACAGTAGTAGATACACAGTGTAGACCCATGTCCTCAGTGGGCTGTTCACAGTAGTAGATACACAGTATAGACCCATGTCCTCAGTGGGCTGTTCACAGTAGTAGATACACAGTATAGACCATGTCCTCAGTGGGCTGTTCACAGTAGTAGATACACAGTATAGACCCATGTCCTCAGTGGGCTGTTCACAGTAGTAGATAGACAGTCTAGACCATGTCCTCCCTCAGTGGGCTGTTCACAGTAGTAGATACACAGTATAGACCATGTCCTCAGTGGGCTGTTCACAGTAGTAGATACACAGTGTAGACCCATGTCCTCAGTGGGCTGTTCACAGTAGTAGATACACAGTATAGACCATGTCCTCAGTGGGCTGTTCACAGTAGTAGATACACAGTGTAGACCCATGTCCTCAGTGGGCTGTTCACAGTAGTAGATACACAGTATAGACCATGTCCTCAGTGGGCTGTTCACAGTAGTAGATACACAGTGTAGACCCATGTCCTCAGAGGGCTGTTCACAGTAGTAGATACACAGTATAGACCATGTCCTCAGAGGGCTGTTCACAGTAGTAGATACACAGTATAGACCATGTCCTCAGTGGGCTGTTCACAGTAGTAGATACACAGTATAGACCCATGTCCTCAGTGGGCTGTTCACAGTAGTAGATACACAGTATAGACCCATGTCCTCAGTGGGCTGTTCACAGTAGTAGATACACAGTATAGACCATGTCCTCAGTGGGCTGTTCACAGTAGTAGATACACAGTATAGACCATGTCCTCAGTGGGCTGTTCACAGTAGTAGATACACAGTATAGACCATGTCCTCAGTGGGCTGTTCACAGTAGTAGATACATAGTATAGACCATGTCCTCAGTGGGCTGTTCACAGTAGTAGATACACAGTATAGACCACATCCTCAGTGGGCTGTTCACAGTAGTAGATACACAGTATAGACCATGTCCTCAGTGGGCTGTTCACAGTAGTAGATACACCCATGTCCTCAGTGGGCTGTTAACAGTAGTAGATACACAGTATAGACCATGTCCTCAGAGGGCTGTTCACAGAAGTAGATACACAGTATAGACCATGTCCTCAGTGGGCTGTTCACAGTAGTAGATACACCGTATAGACCATGTCCTCAGTGGGCTGTTCACAGTAGTAGATACACAGTATAGACCATGTCCTCAGTGGGCTGTTCACAGTAGTAGATACACAGTATAGACCATGTCCTCAGTGGGCTGTTCACAGTAGTAGATACACAGTATAGACCATGTCCTCAGTGGGCTGTTCACAGTAGTAGATACACAGTGTAGACCATGTCCTCAGTGGGCTGTTCACAGTAGTAGATACACAGTATAGACCATGTCCTCAGTGGGCTGAGGGAGAGAGAGAGAGATGGGGAGAGGGACAGAGAGAGATGGGGAGAGGGAGAGGAGAGATGGGGAGAGGGAGATGGGGAGAGGGAGAGAGAGAGATGGGGAGAGGGACAGAGAGATGGGGAGAGGGAGGAGAGAGAGATGGGGAGAGGGAGAGAGAGATGGGGAGAGGGAGGAGAGAGATGGGGAGAGGGACAGAGAGATGGGGAGAGTGAGAGAGGATGGGGAGAGGGAGAGAGAGATGGGGAGAGGGAGAAGAGGATGGGGAGAGGGACAGAAGAGATGGGGAGAGGAAGAGATAGATGGGGAGAGGGACATAGAGATGGGGAGAGGAGAGGGAGATGGGAGAGGGAGAGAGAGAGGATGGAGAGAGGGAGAGAGAGAGAGAGAGATGGTGGGGGAGAGGGACAGAGAGAGATGGGGAGAGGGACAGAGAGAGAGGGAGAGGGAGAGAGAGATGTGGAGAGGGAGAGGGGAGAGGGAGAGAGAGATGGGGAGAGGGACAGAGAGATGGGGGAGGGAGAGGGAGATGGGGAGGGGAGAGAGAGATGGGGAGGGGACAGAGAGATGGGGAGAGGGAGATGGGGAGAGGGAGAGAGAGATGGGGAGAGGGACAGAGAGATGGGGAGAGGGAGAGGGAGATGGGGAGAGGGAGAGAGAGAGATGGGGAGAGGGAGAGAGAGATGGGGAGAGGGAGAGAAGATGGGGAGAGGGACAGAGAGATGGGGAGAGGGAGAGAGAGAGGGGAGAGGGACAGAGAGATGGGGAGAGGGAGAGAGAGATGGGAGTGAGAGAGATGGAGATGGAGGAGAGGGAGAGAGAGATGGGGAGAGGGAGAGCGAGATGGGAGAGGGAGAGCGAGATGGGGAGAGGGAGAGAGAGATGGGGAGAGGGAGAGCGAGATGGGGAGAGGGAGAGCGAGATGGGGAGAGGGACAGAGAGATGGGGAGAGGGAGAGAGAGATGGGGAGAGGGACAGAGAGATGGGGAGAGGGAGAGGGAGATGGGGAGAGGGAGAGAAAAATGGGGAGAGGGACAGAGAGATGGGGAGAGGGACAGAGAGATGGGGAGAGGGAGAGAGAGATTGGGAGAGGGAGAGAGAGATGGGAGAGGGAGAGAGAGATGGGGAGAGGGAGAGAGAGAGATGGGGAGGGAGGGAGGAGAGAGAGATGGGGAGAGGGACAGAGAGATGGGGAGAGTGAGAGAGAGATGGGGAGAGGGAGAGAGAGATGGGGAGAGGGAGAGAGAGATGGGGAGAGGGACAGAGAGATGGGGAGAGGGAGAGGAGAGATGGGGAGAGGGACAGAGAGATGGGGAGAGGGAGAGGGAGATGGGGAGAGGGAGAGAGAGAGATGGGGAGAGGGAGAGAGAGAGATGGGGAGAGGGACAGAGAGAGATGGGGAGAGGGAGAGAGAGATGGGGAGAGGGAGAGGGAGATGGGGAGAGGGAGAGAGAGAGATGGGGAGAGGGAGAGAGAGATGTGGAGAGGGAGATGGGGAGAGGGAGAGAGAGATGGGGAGAGGGACAGAGAGATGGGGGAGAGGGAGAGGGAGATGGGGAGAGGGAGAGAGAGATGGGGAGAGGGACAGAGAGATGGGGAGAGGGAGAGGGAGATGGGGAGAGGGAGAGAGAGATGGGGAGAGGGACAGAGAGATGGGGAGAGGGAGAGGGAGAGGGAGATGGGGAGAGGGAGAGGGAGATGGGGAGAGGGAGAGAGAGAGATGGGGAGAGGGAGAGAGAGATGGGGAGAGGGAGAGAAAGATGGGGAGAGGGACAGAGAGATGGGGAGAGTGAGAGAGAAATGGGGAGAGGGACAGAGAGATGGGGAGAGGGACAGAGAGATGGGGAGAGGGAGAGAGAGATGGGGAGAGGGAGAGCAAGATGGGGAGAGGGACAGAGAGATGGGGAGAGGGAGAGAGAGATGGGAGAGGGAGAGGGAGATGGGGAGAGGGAGAGAGAGAGATGGGGAGAGGGACAGAGAGAGATGGGAGAGGGAGAGAGAGATGGGGAGAGGGAGAGAGAGAGATGGGGAGAGGGACAGAGAGATGGGGAGAGGGAGAGAGAGAGATGGGGAGAGGGAGAGAGAGATGGGGAGAGGGAGAGGGAGATGGGGAGAGAGGGAGAGGGAGATGGGGAGAGGGAGAGAGAGATGGGGAGAGGGAGAGAGAGATGGGGAGAGAGAGATGGGGAGAGGGAGAGCAAGATGGGGAGAGGGACAGAGAGATGGGGAGAGGGAGAGAGAGATGGGGAGAGGGAGAGAGAGATGGGGAGAGGGAGAGCGAGATGGGGAGAGGGACAGAGAGATGGGGAGAGGGAGAGAGAGATGGGGAGAGGGACAGAGAGATTGGGAGAGGGAGATGGGGAGAGGGGAGAGAGACAGAGAGATGGGGAGAGGGAGCGAGAGATTGGGAGAGGGAGAGGGAGATGGGGAGAGGGAGAGAGAGAGATGGGGAGAGGGACAGAGAGAGATGGGGAGAGGGAGAGAGAGATGGGGAGAGGGAGAGGGAGATGGGGAGAGGGAGAGAGAGAGATGGGGAGAGGGACAGAGAGATGGGGAGAGGGACAGAGAGATGGGGAGAGGGACAGAGAGATGGGGAGAGGGAGAGAGAGATGGGGAGAGGGAGAGAGAGATGGGGAGAGGGAGAGAGAGATGGGGAGAGGGACAGAGAGATGGGGAGAGGGAGAGAGAGATGGGGAGAGGGAGAGAGAGATGGGGAGAGGGACAGAGAGATGGGGAGAGGGAGAGAGAGATGGGGAGAGGGACAGAGAGATGGGGAGAGGGAGAGAGAGATGGGGAGAGAGATGGGGAGAGGGACAGAGAGATGGGGAGAGGGAGAGAGAGATGGGGAGAGGGACAGAGAGATGGGGAGAGGGACAGAGATATGGGGAGAGGGAGAGAGAGATGGGGAGAGGGACAGAGAGATGGGGAGAGGGAGAGAGAGATGGGGAGAGGGAGAGAGAGATGGGGAGAGGGACAGAGAGATGGGGAGAGGGAGAGAGAGATGGGGAGAGGGAGAGGAGAGAGAGATGGGGAGAGGGACAGAGAGATGGGGAGAGGGACAGAGAGATGGGGAGAGGGAGAGAGAGATGGGGAGAGGGAGAGAGAGAGATGGGGAGAGGGACAGAGAGAGATGGGGAGAGGGAGAGAGAGATGGGGAGAGGGAGATGGGGAGAGGGAGAGAGAGAGATGGGGAGAGGGACAGAGAGATGGGGAGAGGGAGAGAGAGATGGGGAGAGGGAGAGAGAGATGGGGAGAGGGACAGAGAGATGGGGAGAGGGAGAGAGAGATGGGGAGAGGGACAGAGAGATGGGGAGAGGGACAGAGAGATGGGGAGAGGGAGAGAGATGGGGAGAGGGAGAGAGAGATGGGGAGAGGGAGAGCGAGATGGGGAGAGGGACAGAGAGATGGGGAGAGGGAGAGAGAGATGGGGAGAGGGAGAGAGAGAGATGGGGAGAGGGAGAGCGAGATGGGGAGAGGGACAGAGAGATGGGGAGAGGGAAAGAGAGATGGGGAGAGGGACAGAGAGATGGGGAGAGGGAGAGGGAGATGGGGAGAGGGAGAGAGAGATGGGGAGAGGGACAGAGAGATGGGGAGAGGGAGAGCGAGATGGGGAGAGGGACAGAGAGATGGGGAGAGGGAGAGAGAGATGGGGAGAGGGAGAGAGAGATGGGGAGAGAGAGATGGGGAGAGGGACAGAGAGATGGGGAGAGGGAGAGAGAGATGGGGAGAGGGACAGAGAGATGGGAAGAGGGAGAGAGAGATGGGGAGAGGGACAGAGAGATGGGGAGAGGGAGAGAGAGATGGGGAGAGGGAGAGCGAGATGGGGAGAGGGACAGAGAGATGGGGAGAGGGAGAGAGAGATGGGGAGAGGGAGAGGGAGATGGGGAGAGGGAGAGAGAGAGATGGGGAGAGGGACAGAGAGAGATGGGAGAGGGAGAGAGAGATGGGGAGAGGGAGATGGGGAGAGGGAGAGAGAGAGATGGGGAGAGGGACAGAGAGATGGGGAGAGGGAGAGAGAGATGGGGAGAGGGAGAGAGAGATGGGGAGAGGGACAGAGAGATGGGGAGAGGGAGAGGGAGATGGGGAGAGGGAGAGAGAGATGGGGAGAGGGACAGAGAGATGGGGAGAGGGAGAGAGAGATGGGGAGAGGGAGAGAGAGAGATGGGGAGAGGGAGAGAGAGATGGGGAGAGGGAGAGCGAGATGGGGAGAGGGACAGAGAGATGGGGAGAGGGACAGAGAGATGGGGAGAGGGACAGAGAGATGGGGAGAGGGACAGAGAGATGGGGAGAGGGACAGCAAGATGGGGAGAGGGAGAGAGAGATGGGGAGAGGGAGAGAGAGATGGGGAGAGGGAGAGAGAGATGGGGAGAGGGAGAGCGAGATGGGGAGAGGGAGAGGGACAGAGAGATGGGGAGAGGAGAGGATGGGAGAGGAGAGAGATGGGGAGAGGGAGAGAGAGATGGGGAGAGGGAGAGCGAGATGGGGAGAGGGACAGAGAGATGGGGAGAGGGACAGAGAGATGGGGAGAGGGACAGAGAGATGGGGAGAGGGACAGAGAGATGGGGAGAGGGAGAGGGAGATGGGGAGAGGGAGAGAGAGATGGGGAGAGGGACAGAGAGATGGGGAGAGGGAGAGAGAGATGGGGAGAAGGAGAGAGAGATGGGGAGAGGGAGAGAGAGATGGGGAGAGAGAGAGCGAGATGGGGAGAGGGACAGAGAGATGGGGAGAGGGAGAGAGAGAGAGATGGGGAGAGGGAGAGCGAGATGGGGAGAGGGACAGAGAGATGGGGAGAGGGAGAGAGAGATGGGGAGAGGGACAGAGAGATGGGGAGAGGGAGAGAGAGAGATGGGGAGAGGGAGAGAGAGAGATGGGGAGAGGAGGAGAGAGAGAGAGATGGGGAGAGGGACAGAGAGATGGGGAGAGGGAGAGAGAGATGGGGAGAGGGAGAGAGAGATGGGGAGAGGGAGAGAGAGATGGGGAGAGGGAGAGAGAGATGGGGAGAGGGAGAGAGAGATGGGGAGAGGACAGAGAGATGGGGAGAGGGAGAGAGAGATAGGGAGAGGGAGAGAGAGATGGGGAGGAGGGAGAGAGAGAGATGGGGAGAGGGAGAGAGAGATGGGGAGAGGGACAGAGAGATGGGGAGAGGGAGAGAGAGAGATGGGGAGAGGGAGAGTTGGGGAGAGGGACCGAGAGATGGGGAGAGGGAGAGATAGATGGGGAAAGGGAGAGAGAGAGATGGGGAGAGGGAGAGTTGGGGAGAGGGACAGAGAGATGGGGAGAGGGAGAGATGGGGAGAGGGAGAGATGGGGAGAGGGAGAGAGAGATGGGGAGAGGGAGAGAGAGAGAGAGATGGGGAGAGAGAGAGATGGGGAGAGGGAGAGAGCGATGGGGAGAGGGACAGAGAGATGGGGAGAGGGAGAGAGAGATGGGGAGAGGGAGAGAGAGAGATGGGGAGAGGGAGAGAGAGATGGGGAGAGGGACAGAGAGATGGGGAGCGGGAGAGAGAGAGATGGGGAGAGGGAGAGTTGGGGAGAGGGACAGAGAGATGGGGAGAGGGAGAGATGGGGAGAGGGAGGGAGAGATGGGGAGAGGGAGAGAGAGAGATGGGGAGAGGGAGAGTTGGGGAGAGGGACAGAGAGATGGGGAGAGGGAGAGAGAGAGAGATGGGGAGAGGGACAGAGAGATGGGGAGAGGGACAGAGAGATGGGGAGAGGGACAGAGAGATGGGGAGAGGGAGAGAGAGATGGGGAGAGGGACAGAGAGATGGGGAGAGGGACAGAGAGATGGGGAGAGGGAGAGAGCGATGGGGAGAGGGAGAGAGAGATGGGGAGAGGGAGAGAGAGATGGGGAGAGGGAGAGAGAGATGGGGAGAGGGAGAGAGAGATAGAGAGATGGGGAGAGGGAGAGAGAGATGGGGAGAGGGAGAGAGAGAGGGAGATGGGGAGAGGGAGAGAGCCAGAGAGATGGGGAGAGGGAGAGAGAGATGGGGAGAGGGAGAGAGATGGGGAGAGGGAGAGAGAGATGGGGAGAGGGAGAGAGTGATGGGGAGAGGGAGAGAGAGATGGGGAGAGGGAGAGAGATGGGGAGAGGGAGAGAGAGAGGGAGATGGGGAGAGGGAGAGAGACAGAGAGATGGGGAGAGGGAGAGAGAGATGGGAAGAGGGAGAGAGATGGGGAGAGGGGGGAGAGAGAGATGGGGAGAGGGAGAGAGAGATGGGGAGAGGGAGAGAGAGATGGGGAGAGGGACAGAGAGATGGGGAGAGGGAGAGAGAGAGATGGGGAGGGAGAGTTGGGGAGAGGGACAGAGAGATGGGGAGAGGGAGAGATGGGGAGAGGGAGAGAGAGATGGGGAGAGGGAGAGAGAGAGATGGGGAGAGGGAAAGAGAGAGATGGGGAGAGGGAGAGAGAGATGGGGAGAGGGACAGAGAGATGGGGAGCGGGAGAGAGAGAGATGGGGAGAGGGAGAGTTGGGGAGAGGGACAGAGAGATGGGGAGAGGGAGAGATGGGGAGAGGTAGGGAGAGATGGGGAGAGGGAGAGAGAGAGGTGGGGAGAGGGACAGAGAGATGGGGAGAGGGAGAAAGAGATGGGGAGAGGGAGAGAGAGATGGGGAGAGGGAGAGAGAGATGGGGAGAGGGAGAGAGAGATGGGGAGAGGGAGAGAGAGATGGGGAGAGGGAGAGAGAGATAGGGAGAGGGAGAGAGAGATAGGGAGAGGGAGAGAGAGATGGGGAGAGGGAGAGAGAGATGGGGAGAGGGACAGAGAGAGGGAGATGTGGAGAGGGAGAGAGACAGAGAGATGGGGAGAGGGAGAGAGAGATGGGGAGAGGGAGAGAGATGGGGAGAGGGAGAGAGAGATGGGGAGAGGGAGAGAGAGATGGGGAGAGGGAGAGAGAGATGGGGAGAGGGAGAGAGAGATGGGGAGAGGGACAGAGAGATGGGGAGAGGGACAGAGAGATGGGGAGAGGGACAGAGAGATGGGGAGAGGGACAGAGAGATGGGGAGAGGGACAGAGAGATGGGGAGAGGGAGAGAGAGATGGGGAGAGGGACAGAGATGGGGAGAGGGACAGAGAGATGGGGAGAGGGAGAGAGCGATGGGGAGAGGGAGAGAGACAGAGAGATGTGGAGAGGGAGAGAGTGATGTGGAGAGGGATAGGGAGAGAGAGATGGGGAGAGGGGGAGAGGGAGAGAGAGATGGGTAGAGGGAGAGAGAGATGGGGAGAGGGAGAGAGAGATGGGGAGAGGGAGAGAGAGATGGGGAGAGGGAGAGAGAGATGGGGAGAGGGACAGAGAGATGGGGAGAGAGACAGAGAGATGGGGAGAGGGACAGAGAGATGGGGAGAGGGACAGAGAGATGGGGAGAGGGACAGAGAGATGGGGAGAGGGAGAGAGAGATGGGGAGAGGGACAGAGATGGGGAGAGGGACAGAGAGATGGGGAGAGGGAGAGAGCGATGGGGAGAGGGAGAGAGACAGAGAGATGTGGAGAGGGAGAGAGTGATGGGGAGAGGGAGAGGGAGAGAGAGATGGGAGAGGGGGAGAGGGAGAGAGAGATGGGTAGAGGGAGAGAGAGATGGGGAGAGGGAGAGATGGGGAGAGGGAGAGAGTGAAGGAAGATGGCAATCAATGAAGAAGTTTGAGGGATGAATTTCATGTCTTTATGAAGCCATCGTTTTATTGGATGATGGCCTTTGATGCAGCCTCAGAAGTTCTGGCATCATGTCACAGTGAAATCACCTCTTTGATCCGAGATTATTAAGTGCAGAATCTGAAGCACATCGATGCATCATGCAAGTTAATGGAGGATGCAGTCGTAGTTTTCTCCAATATTATTGTATTCTATTTCACAGAGGAGCCGGTGCTTCTGGGAACTTGAAGTGCAGTCAGGCAGTTTAAGAGTACTTCAGTTTTTTTTCTCAGCCCAATCTTCTACTTGTTGTGACATGCTACACATTTTTGTTTTTGTTTGACTTAAGACCTACACTTTCAGAGTTCCATGTTGAGAATACCCTTGGTCTCATTTCATCCATCTCCTTCCACTAAGCATTAGCATCTGTTCCTTTCCCTAAATGGATGATGAGTGTTGAAAGAACTTGTCTTGAGGTAGTTCATGCATTATCTAATCTGCAAAGTTGCATTGTGAAGGGAGAACACTTTGGTCAGTAATGAATGGGAAGAAATCTTGCCAGCGCTGGTTGAAACATGGTTGAAACTATCATTTTTATACCATGGTTAATCAGTCCTTGCATCCATAGCTCCGTCTATGAATTTGAGAGTGGTTACACTTCTCCAAGACCATCCTTCAATTTTTACCAAAACCAAGGTGGGGTGGTAGCTTTGTTATTGTTTCAACTGCAGATTCTAGGTTTAAAGCACCTTCAGCTCTTCCAGGAAGCCAGAGAGCTGGTTTGACACTGCAAATACAGTAGATATGATGTACAGCTCAATTATCCTCCCCTCTCCCATTCTTTAGGCTTGTCACCTAAAACCCTGACTAACTTTTACAGATGCACAATGAGAGCATCCTGTCAGGCTGTATCATCGCCTGGTACGGCAACTGCACCGCCCTCAACTGCAAGGCTCTCCAGAGGGTAGTGCGGTCTGCACAACGCATCACCGGGGGCAAACTGCCTGCCCTCCAGGACACCTACAGCACCCGATGTCACAGGAAGGCCAAAAAGATCATCAAGGACAACAACCACCGGAGCCACTGCATGTTCACCCCACTACCATCCAGAACGCGAGGTCAATACAGGTGCATCAAAGCTGGGACCGAGAGACTGAAAAACAGCTTCTATCTCAAGGTCATCAGACTGCTAAACAGCCATCACTAACTCAGAGAGGCTGCTGCCTACATAGAGACTCAAATCATTGGCCACTTGAATAAATGGATCACTAGTCACTTTAAATAACGGCACTTTAATAATGTTTACATATCTTACATTACTCATCTCATATGTATATACTGTATCTTATACCATCTATTGCATCTTACCTATGCCGCTCGGTCATCGCTCATCCATATATTTATATGTACATATTCTTATTCCATCCCTTTAGATGAGTGTGTATTAGGTAGTTGTTGGGGAATTGTTAGATATTACTTGTTAGATATTACTGCACTGTTGGAACTAGAAGCACAAGCATTTCGTTACACTCGCATTAACATCTGCTAACCATGTGTATGTGACCAGTAAAATTTGATTTGATTTTCACCACTACCTCCCAACTCTCTCTCCACCCCTCATCCTCCTTCCCTCTGGTCTGTCTCGCTTGGTCCTCCTAAATGCCTGAAAATCAGCCA
This sequence comes from Salmo trutta, assembly GCF_901001165.1. Classification (NCBI taxonomy): domain Eukaryota; kingdom Metazoa; phylum Chordata; class Actinopteri; order Salmoniformes; family Salmonidae; genus Salmo; species Salmo trutta. The sequence goes on along the minus strand of NC_042993.1, from coordinate 13,489,203 downwards.
TGTTAAAAGCACTCCATAAATTCCCAGTGCATGATTGGTCTCCATTTGTGCTGTGTTTTTATGCTCTGAAAAAAAAGAAAACATCTAACATGCACTCACACGGGTGGGAAATTGCCCACTCAGGATGTGTTTGTACATTCAGAGACCGAGCTGCCACCTCATGCCACAATGCTGCTGTTCTGAACTGTTCACTGGAAGCTAATGGGGAGCTACAAAATGACATCTCAGTCCTAAGATCCCCCACACAAATAAACTGTCATTCTACACTCTAATTTGCATTCACATGTTTGCTTGCATTAAGCACATTTATTGAATTTGAAAGAACAATCCGTTGGGGTAGAATGAGTGTTTTTCCTGCCTCCACCCAGCCCTGATAACTCACTTTTATTTCTTGTCCTGCTATATGCAAATAGCGAGCTGATATGAGAGGTATGTTTAACTTTGTGTGGCTGGCTATACGCACTTAAGCTTCAGAGCATTTACCTTGCACACTCAGGACTGGAGACACCACTGTCTTCAGTGATGCTCTTGTTTTCATCTCTTTGCAGCAACATTATTCAGCCTGTACCTCTCCCTCTCTCTGTTTCATACACTTCACTGCCACTGGACCCAGACAGTCTGCTTAGTGCAGTACACACAAACACTCCACTGGACCCAGACAGTCTGCTTAGTGCAGTACACACAAACACTCCACTGGACCCAGACAGTCTGCTTAGTGCAGCACACACAAACACTCCACTGGACCCAGACAGTCTGCTTAGTGCAGTACACACAAACACTCCACCGGACCCAGACAGTCTGCTTAGTGCAGTACACACAAACACTCCACTGGACCCAGACAGTCTGCTTAGTGCAGTACACACAAACACTCCACCGGACCCAGACAGTCTGCTTAGTGCAGTACACACAAACACTCCACTGGACCCAGACAGTCTGCTTAGTGCAGTACACACAAACACTCCACCGGACCCAGACAGTCTGCTTAGTGCAGTACACACAAACACTCCACTGGACCCAGACAGTCTGCTTAGTGCAGTACACACAAACACTCCACTGGACCCAGACAGTCTGCTTAGTGCAGTACACACAAACACTCCACTGGACCCAGACAGTCTGCTTAGTGCAGTACACACAAACACTCCACTGATATTTTATTTACTCTTTCCTTCTCCTCACCATTCCCCCCTCCCATCCCTTATTCAACTTCCCCTCCCCTGTATCTCAATTCTCATGAGAGCACATTCAGAGACTCCATTCCTCACCGTCCTCTCGCAGAAATCATAAAAACTTCATACCGTGTGCTGCTGTGTAATCCTATGATGAAGGATGGTTGCAAAAAAAGTAGTTACCGTTTTTAACGATGTGGAACAGAAATACAGTGGTGTGTTGGTGTGTACATCACATTTACAGTCCTAAAAGATGTGGAGAAACACCCCTGTCCTGTATCTAGGAGCTGGGGAGGAGATGAAGAGGAGCTGATGGTAGGACTCAGAGCCCCTGGGGATTCACTGGTGATCCTCCACACCTTTCTGCCTATCACAAACTCACTCACGACGCCTGCAAGGTAAACTGCTGCTTCTGAGCAGGGATCCAGCAGTGAGAGTCATGTAAATCTCCCTGGATTGTGGTAGACGGCAGGGGCGGGATTTATTCTTTCATAAATCATAAAAAGCATATATCTGAAGCCTATTGTGTGTGTGTGTGTGTGTGTGTGTGTGTGTGTGTGTGTGTGTGTGTGTGTGTGTGTGTGTGTGTGTGTGTGTGTGTGTGCGTTATACCAAATTAAGTGACAAATATTTTGGCTTGTGGAGATAGAGGTACTATCATTAGTTGCTATTTGACAGAGATCAGACATTTAGAATACCACATGCAGGGAAGCGTTTCAAGAATTGGAAACGGTCCTGATGAGAGTTGGAAGCGGTCCAATTACTTCCAATTTTAGACAAGTTTAATTAGGTGATTCTGAATACACAGTGGCACACAATCTAAACAACTCTCCCCTTTCACATGGATCTGAGAATCTACTTCTTCTGTATGTTACAAGCAAACTACTGACTCAGAACCTATAGGCAGGCAGTTGCACAAACATACACAGAATTACTAAAGCATTTTAGAAATAAGGGAATTATTTCAGAAAATCCCTCTTCAGAATGTTTCTGTGTCTCTGTGCATCTGTTTACTAACAAGCTGTTTGGAACGTGGGATTAATGCAGCGATGCACTCATCTAATTGGGTGGTACATTCAGGTCTGTAGGAAGATACACGTCATACCAGGCGGATTAGTATTTCTTAGTAAAAGGCATGACGTTCATCAACCTTGTTAATCGAGTTGACAACAGTGTGGGTGGAAAGATGGGATCTAAACACTGTTACTAACATTACTGAATACGTTAACCTTTGGAAATGAAGATCAAACGTCCAATCGCAGCTAAGGGAATGGTTCATACCAAGAGTCCAGATGGTTGGTCTTCCTGTCTGGGTTGGCGCCCCCCCCCCTTGGGTTGTGTCGTGGCGGAGATCTTTGTGGGCTATACTCGGCCTTGTCTTAGGACGGTAAGTTGGTGGTTGGAGACATCCCTCTAGTGGTGTGGGGGCTGTGCTTTGGTGGGGTTATATCCTGCCTGTTTGGCCCTGTCCGGGGGTATCATCGGATGGGGCCACAGTGTCTTCTGATCTCTCCTGTCTCAGCCTCCAGTATTTATGCTGCAGTAGTTTATGTGTCGGGGGGCTAGGGTCAGTCTGTTACATCTGGAGTATTTCTCTTGTCTTATCCGGTGTCCTGTGTGAATTTAAATATGCTCTCTCTAATTCTCTCTTTCTCTCTTTCTTTCTGTCAGAGGACCTGAGCCCTAGGACCATGCCTCAGGACTACCTGGCATGATGACTCCTTGCTGTCCCCAGTCCACCTGGCCGTGCTGCTGCTCCAGTTTCAACTGTTCTGCCTGCGGCTATGGAACCCTGACCTGTTCACCGGACGTGCTTGTTGCACCCTCGACAACTACTATGATTATTATTATTTGACCATGCTGGTCATTTATGAACATTTTAACATCTTGACCATGTTCTGTTATAATATCCACCCGGCACAGCCAGAAGAGGACTGGCCACCCCTCATAGCCTGGTTCCTCTCTAGGTTTCTTCCTAGGTTTTTGGCCTTTCTAGGGAGTTTTTCCTAGGGAGTTTTTCCTAGCCACCGTGCTTCTTTCACATGCATTGCTTGCTGTTTGGGGTTTTAGGCTGGGTTTCTGTACAGCACTTTGAGATATCAGCTGATGTACGAAGGGCTATATAAATAAATTTGATTTGATTTGTATGAAATAGCACAGGAGTTAAACCCAGGAGTCAATCTAATAATGGATTCTCAGATAGTATGTCCTTCCGTATAAAAAAAAAAGTAATCTAACCTTAACTAGACAGGTATACCCTACAGTCATTGGTTCTTACTTGGGGAAACGCTGTCCTGGTGTTGCTACTGGTGTTAAATGAATGCCTCTCTCAGGACCTCATAGGGACCCTCTCTGATTATATTTTAATTTCTCTCACATCCATCCTCTCCTACCCTCTCTGTCTTCTCAATAGACTCCTGACGTGACCAGTGAGAGAGAGCAGTAAAGGTCTCTGCAGTCTTGTTTATTGCCAGCCACGTCCCAGTCACTTCAGAGAGACCCGGTTAAGTGTAAATGCCAATGACCAGTGATTACCAGGGAAAGAACTGCTATTTATTCTTGTCAATGCCCCTCAAATGTTTAATCTCAAAATCAATGACAGACTAGTGGCAAATTATGCAAACATTTCTCCCCTTGAGTTTCTGCCCCCCCTCCCATTTCTGATTCTTTCGGATCCCCCAAATCCAAGTAACATATGTGATTTAACAACACCCCACTGTCACATACTACAAACTCTTTAGACCTATTTGTAAAACATGACAGATTGAGTGCAGCTTAAACAAAACATGATGCCATGAAATTGAGCCATTGGTCTGAAAGCTAGCAGGACACAAATGAATTCACATAAATCCAGACAAACTCTCCAGTTTGTTACTTTGCACATGGGTACATAGTTCAATGTATTTGAAGAGGGGCTTTGGTGAGGCCCAAGTCCTCCTCATGATTTGGCTAAGGACATGTATAGCTGTTAAGCAACTCCAGCTCTCTAAGGAAGCAGGCAGGCTGGCAACATGCTGTACTGTTACTGCACTTCATCCATGAATTCCTCCTCAGAAAATGCCATTCATGTCAAAAGATACAGACCATAATATAACACGTCTTATGTTTATAACAATTCATACTCATAACAATTGTACAAAGTAATTACACGGATGAAAACACCCATAGGGCTACATTTCATTCAAGCAAATGAGACAGTAGAAGAGATCATCAGGAGGCTTGGTTTTGCCTTACTTTACCCCATTATAATACTTTGAATGAAGTAATGAAACTAGAATGGCCAGATATGAAAACAGAAAAAGTGGGTGTTATATAAAGCCTTTAAGTCAAAGTGAGTTTTATTAAAAATCCCTGGCTGATATCAGAGGTACTTAAAGATTAAGAATAGCCATTTTAACCTCATCCGCAAGCCAGACAGGAACTGAATTGAAGCCACAGAAGGGCTTAAGGAGAGGATGGGGGAGGCAGCCGCAGAACTGCACTTAAAGACTCCAGGCTAAGCACAAAGTCAACAGAACACCCACTACTAGCACAGCTTCTCAGGAGATACAGATTTAGGAGAGAGAGTATTTTCAGAAATATCCTCAAAGACTTGAAAGCTGGTCACTGCTTCAACTCAGAGGCTGTTTGATGTAGATTAGTCATGTTTGGGACAGTCCAGTTTGAGGAAAATACAAAACAGCATTAAATTTGATATTTTCTGACTTTTATATTACTATGGGATTAAACATGTATTACGTTTTCTTGCAATGTTAACGCAAAAGTCAGAAAATGTCAACAGATGTTGAATTGATGTCTGTGCTCAGTGGGTTGTGACAGTTGTAAATGTATCTAGGCGCTAGGCTCATTAACATCACCCTCAAACCCCTGTCGAGTGCTGTTGGGCTGTGTGTTTAGTGGAGTTATATATCACTCTCCCTGTTTCTTTTCATGTTAGGGATCATATTAACACACTTATTACCGCTGCATGCAATTACACGGCCGTCTGCGAGGAACATAAAAAAACACCGCTGTCGAGTTTGCAGCCAACCTCTTCATAAACATGATCCACAGGAGTCTAATTAATCAGCTAATTTCATTATCTGTCAGAGAGAGAGAGGTGCCATTCATGTGTGACAATCTTTCTGCCTTTTACCCAAGCTGCCTATACTCACTCTGGTAGATCTGAAATAATAATGGATGGCCCTCATCTTTAACGCGTGGTTTTACGTCCCGTTAATGAATGTTTTATCATCACCCTTCATCCGCTCATCCAGCGCCCCTCCCACCACGCGTTACTACTGGTCCCGAATCATTACTCCTTTTTCCCTCCTCCTCCACTCATCTCCTCCTCCACTCATCTTCTCCTCCACTCATCTTCTCCTCCACTCATCTTCACCTCCAGTCATCTTCACCTCCAGTCATCTTCTCCTCCACTCATCGTATCTATCTTTTAGAGGCCGTAAGTGACTGATGGAAAGGGAGACTAATTGAAGGGAAAGACATTCGGGATGTTTCCCTGGGTATTCAGAGGGAATGGGGAAAAGATATGGACAGTTTCAATTAGACGGCCTGCCACTCACCCTAGCCAACAGCCCCCATCAGGACTCATGGAGTTTAACCCTGGTGTGGAGGTGAAGACCGTGATACTATACATTACTAACTCACTATCTCTCCTGTATGTCCTTTGAATCAGGATTCTGCCTGTAAGAGGGTCTATTGTGTGTGTGTGTGTGTGTGTGTGTGTGTGTGTGTGTGTGTGTGTGTGTGTGTGTGTGTGTGTGTGTGTGTGTGTGTGTGTGTGTGTGTGTGTGTGTGTGTGTGTGGCAGGGGTACTCAAGTACTATTTGAGAAGGTCTGGTCACACAAATGTCCTAAGTGGCAAAGATCCGAATGGATAGTCATTTATCAGCATAGTAACAAGCCCCCACCTCACAACCCATGCAACCTCAAACTGTTCACACCCACTTGTTGGCAGAGAGAAATTGTTGCCGTTTAGAAGCAAATTTCCTGCAATTCTACACATTTTGCCATTCCTTATGTGTGTTCATATATCAGGGGTCGAAGCTCAACTGAGTTCCAAAAAAAAGACAAAAGTGTCCGCAGTCCGCCTGTTGAGCATGGCTGTAATGGTCTTCATGTAAGACTCCATGGACTGTAGAGTAGTGCTTTTAACAGCCATATAATAACTCCAGCCGTGTGGTTGGAATATAGGAGCAGCTAGGATATCAATAGCAGGCATTATAGTTAATGAGTGGTGTATGTTTCTCACATGAAATGAATCCTGAGACCCTGAGTATCCTACATAGTGCTGCTATGGTAATCTTGCTCCACACTGTACCAAATGGATACTATACTGAGTGTACAAAACATTAGGAACACCGTCCTAATATTGAGTTGCACCCCATTTTGCCCTCAGAACAGCCTCAATCAAGGTGTCAAGCGTTCCACAGGGAAGCCGGCCCATGTTGACTCCAATGCTTCCCACAGTTGTGTCAAGTTGGCTGAATGTCCTTTTTTTCTCGGTGGATCATTCTTGATACACATGGGAAACTGTTGAGTGTGAAAAACCCAGTAGCGTTGCAGTTCTTGACACACTCAAACCGGTGCACGTTGCACCTACTATCATACGCCGTTCAAAGGCACTTAAATGTTTTGTCTTGCCCATTCACTCTCTGAATGGCACACATACACAATCCATGTCTCAGGGCTTAAAAATATTTTGTTAATCTGTCTCTTTCCCTTCATCTACACTGATTGAAGTGGATTTAACAAGTGAAATCAATAATGGATCATAGCAGTCACCTGGATTCACCTGGTCAGTCTATGTCATGGAAAGAGCAGGTGTTCCTAAATGTTTTGTACACTCAGTGCATATGACTGTGGGAAATGGATTTGATGCAGGTAGAATAAGGAGCACAGATAACAGAGCGGACCGAGTCCCCACACTGCCGTAGCAGTCCCTGCAGTGCGGCCCCAGCCCCAACTACACTGGTGATTGCAGATAAGAGCTGTGTTTGTGTAGCTTTATTAACGCATTTCTACCACAGTTTGCACCATCTCTGTGTGTCATTAACAGGATAATCAACTTGTTTATCCCTGAGTGAGGCTAAGCGAGATAGATGGACACATTTTGCAGTACACACACATAGGTATACGCACAGCACGGGTACACACACACACACACACACAGGTATACGCACACACACACACACACACACACACACACACACACACACACACACACACACATAGGTATACAGACACACAAAGGTGCACGCACAGACACTATGCAGACACACACATGGATGGAGGTATGATTAATTCCCTGTTGGATCCACCAAATGCTGTAGATTTCATTCTTTTCATTTTGAACTACAGCAGAATTGTTTCAAGTCACCCACTTGAGCACTGCATTATATTAGACATCAATTCAACATCTGTGCAATGCATTGCTTGCTGTTTGGGGTTTTAGGCTGGGTTTCTGTACAGCACTTTATGACATCAGCTGATGTAAGAAGGGCTTTATAAATACATTTGTTTGAAATCGAAACAACCAGTGTGTGCCGAGTGGGAATGCTCCATCTATACTTACCTCTGTCTTGAT
>NC_042993.1:11868446-11900520 GCF_901001165.1 Salmo trutta | reverse complement strand
CTGCTGGCTGTGTGTTAGAGTGTGTCTGCTGGTTGTGTGTTAGAGTGTGTCTGCTGGCTGTGTGTTAGGTGTGTATGCTGGCTGGTGTTAGAGTGTGCCTGCTGGCTGTAGTTAGAGTGTGTCTGCTGGCTGTGTGTTAGGGTGTGTCTGCTGGCTGTGTGTTAGAGTGTGTCTGCTGGCTGTGGGTTAGAGTGTGTCTGCTGGTTGTGTGTTAGAGTGTGCGTGCTGGCTGTGTGTTAGAGTGTGTCTGCTGGCTGTGTGTTAGAGTGTGTCTACTGGCTGTGTGTTAGAGTGTGCCTGCTGCTGGTGTTAGAGTGTGCCTGCTGGCTGTGTGTGTTAGAGTGTGTCTGCTGGCTGTGTGTTAGAGTGTGTCTGCTGGCTGTGTGTTAGAGGGTGTCTGCTGGCTGTGTGTTAGAGTGTGCCTGCTGGCTGTGTGTAGAGTGGTGCGGCTGGTGTGGTAGAGTGTGCCTGCTGGCTGTGTGTTAGAGTGTGTCTGCTGGCTGTGTGTTAGAGTGTGCCTGCTGGCTGTTTGTTAGAGTGTGCCTGCTGGCTGTGTGTTACGAGTGTGTCTGCTGGCTGTGTGTTAGCGTGTGTCTGCTGGCTGTGTGTTAGCGTGTGTCTGCTGGCTGTGTCTGCTGGCTGTGCCTGCTGGCTGTGTGTTAGAGTGTGTCTGCTGGCTGTGTGTTAGAGTGTGTCTGCTGGTTGTGTCTGCTGGCTGTGTGTTAGAGTGTGCCTGCTGGCTGTGTGTTACAGTGTGTCTGCTGGCTGTGTCTGCTGGCTGTGAGAGTGTGCTGCTGGTGTGGTAGAGGGCCTGCTGGCTGTGTGTTCGAGTGTGTCTGCTGGCTGTGTGTTAGAGTGTCGGCTGGCTGTGTGTTAGCTGTGTCTGCTAGCTGTGTCTGCTAGCTGTGTGTTAGAGTGGCCTGCTGGTGTGTGTTAGAGTGTGTCTGCTGGCTGTGGTTAGAGTGTGTCTGCTGGCTGCGTGTTAGAGTGTGCTACTGGCGTAGTTTAGAGTGTGCCTGCTGGCTGTGTGTTAGAGTGTGTCTGCTGGCTGTGTGTTAGAGTGTGTCTGCTGGCTGTATGTTAGAGTGTGTCTGCTGGCTATGTGTTAGAGTGTGTCTGCTGGTTGTGTGTTAGAGTGTGTCTGCTGGCTGTGTCTGCTGGCTGTGTCTGCTGGCTTTGTGTTTGAGTGTGTCTGCTGGCTGTGTGTTAGAGTGTGTCTGCGGCTGTGTGTTAGAGTGTGTCTGCTGGCTGTGTGTTAGAGTGTGTCTGCTGGCTGTGTCTGGGGGCTGTGTGTTTGAGTGTGTGCTGGCTGTGTGTTAGAGTGTGTCTGCTGGCTGTGTGTAGAGTGTGTCTGCTGGCTGTGTGTTAGAGTGTGTCTGCTGGCTGTGTCTGCTGGCTGTGTCTGCTGGCTTTGTGTTGAGTGTGTCTGCTGGCTGTGTGTTAGAGTGTGTCTGCTGGCTATGTGTTAGAGTGTGTCTGCTGGTTGTGTGTTAGAGTGTGTCTGCTGGCTGGTGTGTTAGAGTGTGTCTGCTGGCTGTGTGTTAGAGTGTGCCTGCTGGCTGTGTGTTAGAGTGTGTCTGCTGGCTGTGTGTTAGAGTGGTGTCTGTGGTTGTGTGTTAGAGTGTGTCTGCTGGCTGTGTGTTAGAGTGTGTGCTGGCTGTGTGTTAGAGTGTGTCTGCTGGCTGTGTGTAGAGTGTGTCTGCTGGCTGTGTGTTAGAGTGTGCCTGCTGGCTGTGTGTTAGAGTGTGTCTGCTGGCTGTGTGTTAGAGTGTGCCTGCTGGCTGTGTGTTAGAGTGTGTCTGCTGGCTGTGTGTTAGAGTGTGCTGTGGCTGTGTGTTAGAGTGTGCCTGCTGGCTGTGGTTAGAGTGTGTCTGCTGGCTGTGTGTTAGCGTGTGTCTGCTGGCTGTGTGTTAGCGTGTGTCTGGCTGTGTGTTAGAGGTGTGTCTGCTGGCTGTGTGTTAGAGTGTGTGTGCTGGCTGTGTCTGCGGCTGTGCCTGGGCGTGTGTTAGAGTGTGTCTGCTGGCTGTGTGTTAGAGTGTGCTGCTGGTTGTGTCTGCTGGCTGTGTGTTAGAGTGTGCCTGCTGGCTGTGTGTTACAGTGTGTCTGCTGGCTGTGTCTGCTGGCTGTATGTTAGAGTGTGCCTGCTGGCTGTGTTTAGAGTGTGCCCTGCTGCTGTGTGTGTTCGAGTGTGTCTGCTGGCTGTGTGTTAGAGTGTGTCTGCTGGCTGTGTGTTAGAGTGTGTCTGCTGGCTGTGTCTGCTGGCTGTGTGTTAGAGTGTGCCTGCTGGTGTGTGTTAGAGTGTGTCTGCTGGCTGTGTGTTAGAGTGTGTCTGCTGGCTGCGTGTTAGAGTGTGCCTACTGGCTGTATGTTAGAGTGTGCCTGCTGGCTGTGTGTTAGAGTGTGTCTGCTGGCTGTGTGTTAGAGTGTGTCTGCTGGCTGTATGTTAGAGTGTGTCTGCTGGCTATGTGTTAGAGTGTGTCTGCTGGTTGTGTGTTAGAGTGTGTCTGCTGGCTGTGTCTGCTGGCTGTGTCTGCTGGCTTTGTGTTTGAGTGTGTCTGCTGGCTGTGTGTTAGAGTGTGTCTGCTGGCTGTGTGGTAGAGTGTGTCTGCTGGCTGTGTGTTAGAGTGTGTCTGCTGGCTGTGTCTGGGCTGGTGTGGTGTTAGAGTGTGTCTGCTGGCTGTGTGTTAGAGTGTGTCTGTGGCTGTGTTAGAGTGTGTCTGCTGGCTGTTGTTAGAGTGTGTCTGCTGGCTGTGTCTGTGGCGTGTTGCTGGCTTTGTGTTTGAGTGTGTCTGCGGCTGTGTGAGATGTGTCTGCTGGCTATGTGTTAGAGTGTGTCTGCTGGTTGTGTGTTAGAGTGTGTCTGCTGGCTGTGTGTTAGAGTGTGTCTGCTGGCTGTGTGTTAGAGTGTGCTGCTGGCTGTATGTTAGAGTGTGTCTGCTGGCTGTGTGTTAGAGTGTGTCTGCTGGTTGTGTGTTAGAGTGTGTCTGCTGGCTGTGTGTTAGAGTGTGTCTGCTGGCTGTGTGTTAGAGTGTGCCTGCTGGCTGTATGTTAGAGGTGTCTGCTGGCTGTGTTAGAGTGTGTCTGCTGGTTGTGTGTTAGAGTGTGTCTGCTGGCTGTGTGTTAGAGTGTGCCTGCTGGCTGTGGGTTAGAGTGTGTCTGCTGGTTGTGTGTTAGAGTGTGTCTGCTGGCTGTGTGTTAGAGTGTGTCTGCTGGCTGTGTGTTAGAGTGTGTCTACTGGCTGTGTGTTAGAGTGTGCCTGCTGGCTGTGTGTTAGAGTGTGCCTGCTGGCTGTGTGTTAGAGTGTGTCTGCTGGCTGTGTGTTAGAGTGTGTCTGCTGGCTGTGTGTTAGAGTGTGTCTGCTGGCGGTGTGGTTAGAGGTGGCCTGCTGGCTGTGTGTTAGAGTGTGTCTGCTGGCTGTGTGTTAGAGTGTGTCTGCTGGCTGTGTGTTAGAGTGTGTCTGCTGGCTGTGTGTTAGAGTGTGTCTGCTGGCTGTGTGTTAGAGTGTGTCTGCTGCTTGTGTTAGAGTGTGTCTGCTGGCTGTGTGTTAGAGTGTGCCTGCTGGCTGTGTGTTAGAGGTGTGGTCTGCTGGCTGTGTGTTAGAGTGTGTCTGCTGGGCTGTGTGTTAGAGTGTGTCTGCTGGCTGTGTGTTAGAGTGTGCCTGCTGGTTGTGTGTTAGAGTGTGTCTACTGGCTGTGTGTTAGAGTGTGTCTGCTGCTTGTGTGTTAGAGTGTGTCTGCTGGCTGTGTGTTAGAGTGTGTCTGCTGGCTGTGTGTTAGAGTGTGTCTGCTGGCTGTGTGTTAGAGTGTGCCTGCTGGCTGTGTGTTAGAGTGTGTCTGCTGGCTGTGTGTTAGAGTGTGTCTGCTGGCTGTATGTTAGAGTGTGTCTGCTGGCTGTGTGTTAGAGTGTGTCTGCTGGCTGTGTGTTAGAGTGTGTCTGCTGGCTGTGTGTTAGAGTGTGTCTGCTGGTTGTGTGTTAGAGTGTGTCTGCTGGCTGTGTGTTAGAGTGTGTCTGCTGGCTGTGTGTTAGAGTGTGTCTGCTGGCTGTGTCTGCTGGCTGTGTGTTAGAGTGTGTCTGCTGGCTGTGTGTTAGAGTGTGTCTGCTGGCTGTGTGTTAGAGTGTGTCTGCTGGCTGTGTGTTAGAGTGTGTCTGCTGGCGTGTTCTGCTGGCTGTGTCTGCTGGCTTGTGTTTGAGTGTGTCTGCTGGCTGTGTGTTAGAGTGTGTCTGCTGGCTGTGTGTTAGAGTGTGTCTGCTGGCTGTGTGTTAGAGTGTGTCTGCTGGCTGTGTCTGCTGGCTGTGTGTTAGAGTGTGACTGCTGGCTGTGTGTTAGAGTGTGTCTGCTGGCTGTGTGTTAGAGTGTGTCTGCTGGCTGTGTCTGCTGGCTGTGTGTTAGAGTGTGTCTGCTGGTTGAATGTTAGAGTGTGTCTGCTGGCTGTGTGTTAGAGTGTGCCTGCTGGCTGTGTCTGCTGGCTGTGTGTTAGAGTGTGTCTGCTGGTTGAATGTTAGAGTGTGTCTGCTGGCTGTGTGTTAGAGTGTGCCTGCTGGCTGGTGTGTTAGAGTGTGCCTGCTGGCTGTACTGTAGAGTGTGCCTGCTGGCTGTGTGTTTAGAGTGTGTCTGCTGGTTGTGTGTTAGAGTGTGCCTGCTGGCTGTGTAGTTAGAGTGTTGTCCTGCTGGCTGTGTGTTACGAGTGTGTCTGCTGGCTGTTTGTTAGAGTGTGTCTGCTGGTTGTATGTTAGAGTGTGCCTGCTGGCTGTGTGTTAGAGTGTGTCTGCTGGCTGTATGTTAGAGTGTGTCTGCTGGCTATGTGTTAGAGTGTGTCTGCTGGTTGTGTGTTAGAGTGTGTCTGCTGGCTGTGTGTTAGAGTGTGTCTGCTGGCTGTGTGTTAGAGTGTGTCTGCTGGTTGTGTGTTAGAGTGTGTCTGCTGGCTGTGTGTTAGAGTGTGTCTGCTGGCTGTGTGTTAGAGTGTGTCTGCTGGCTGTATGTTAGAGTGTGTCTGCTGGCTGTGTGTTAGAGTGTGTCTGCTGGTTGTGTGTTAGAGTGTGTCTGCTGGCTGTGTGTTAGAGTGTGTCTGCTGGCTGTGGGTTAGAGTGTGTCTGCTGGTTGTGTGTTAGAGTGTGCCTGCTGGCTGTATGTTAGAGTGTGCCTGCTGGCTGTGTGTTAGAGTGTGTCTGCTGGTTGTGTGTTAGAGTGTGCCTGCTGGCTGGTGTTTAGAGTGTGTCTGCTGGCTGTGTGTTACGAGTGTGTCTGCTGGCTGTTTGTTAGAGTGTGTCTGCTGGTTGTATGTTAGAGTGTGACTGTTGACTGTGTGTTAGAGTGTGTCTGCTGGCTGTATGTTAGAGTGTGTCTGCTGGCTATGTGTTAGAGTGTGTCTGCTGGTTGTGTGTTAGAGTGTGTCTGCGGCTGTGTGTTAGAGTGTGCCTGCTGGCTGTATGTTAGAGTGTGTCTGCTGGCTGTGTGTTAGAGTGTGTCTGCTGGTTGTGTGTTTAGAGTGTGTCTGCTGGCTGTGTGTTAGAGTGTGTCTGCTGGCTGTGTGTTAGAGTGTGCCTGCTGGCTGTATGTTAGAGTGTGTCTGCTGGCTGTGGGTTAGAGTGTGTCTGCTGGTTGTGTGTTAGAGTGTGTCTGCTGGCTGTGTGTTAGAGTGTGTCTGCTGGCTGTGTGTTAGAGTGTGTCTGCTGGCTGTGTGTTAGAGTGTGCCTGCTGGCTGTGTGTTAGAGTGTGCCTGCTGCTGTGTGTTAGAGTGTGTCTGCTGGCTGTGTGTTAGAGTGTGTCTGCTGGCTGTGTGTTAGAGTGTGTCTGCTGGCTGTGTGTTAGAGTGTGCCTGCTGGCTGTGTGTTAGAGTGTGTCTGCTGGCTGTGTTTTAGAGTGTGTCTGCTGGCTGTGTGTTAGAGTGTGTCTGCTGGCTGTGTGTTAGAGTGTGTCTGCTGGCTGTGTGTTAGAGTGTGTCTGCTGGCTGTGTGTTAGAGTGTGTCTGCTGGCTGTGTGTTAGAGTGTGCCTGCTGGCTGTGTGTTAGAGTGTGTCTGCTGGCTGTGTGTTAGAGTGTGCCTGCTGGCTGTGTGTTAGAGTGTGTCTGCTGGCTGTGTGTTAGAGTGTGTCTGCTGGCTGTGTGTTAGAGTGTGCCTGCTGGTTGTGTGTTAGAGTGTGTCTGCTGGCTGTGTGTTAGAGTGTCTGCTGGCTGTGTGTTAGAGTGTGTCTGCTAGGTCTGGCTGTGTGTTAGAGTGTGTCTGCTGGCTGTGTGTTAGAGTGTGTCTGCTGGCTGTGTGTTAGAGTGTGCCTGCTGGCTGTGTGTTAGAGTGTGTCTGCTGGCTGTGTGTTAGAGTGTGTCTGCTGGCTGTGTGTTAGAGTGTGTCCTGCTGGCTGTATGTTAGAGTGTGTCTGCTGGCTGTGTGTTAGAGTGTGTCTGCTGGCTGTGTGTTAGAGTGTGTCTGCTGGTTGTGTGTTAGAGTGTGTCTGCTGGCTGTGTGTTAGAGTGTGTCTGCTGGTTGTGTGTTAGAGTGTGTCTGCTGGCTGTGTGTTAGAGTGTGTCTGCTGGTTGAATGTTAGAGTGTGTCTGCTGGCTGTGTGTTAGAGTGTGCCTGCTGGCTGTGTGTTAGAGTGTGCCTGCTGGCTGTATGTTAGAGTGTGCCTGCTGGATGTGTGTTAGAGTGTGTCTGCTAGTTGTGTGTTAGAGTGTGCCTGCTGGCTGTGTGTTAGAGTGTGTCTGCTGGCTGTGTGTTACGAGTGTGTCTGCTGGCTGTGTGTTAGAGTGTGTCTGCTGGTTGTATGTTAGAGTGTGCCTGCAGGCTGTGTGTTAGAGTGTGTCTGCTGGCTGTATGTTAGAGTGTGTCTGCTGGCTGTGTGTTAGAGTGTGTCTGCTGGTTGTGTGTTAGAGTGTGTCTGCTGGCTGTGTGTTAGAGTGTGTCTGCTGGCTGTGGGTTAGAGTGTGTCTGCTGGTTGTGTGTTAGAGTGTGCCTGCTGGCTGTATGTTAGAGTGTGCCTGCTGGCTGTGTGTTAGAGTGTGTCTGCTGGTTGTGTGTTAGAGTGTGCCTGCTGGCTGTGTGTTAGAGTGTGTCTGCTGGCTGTGTGTTACGAGTGTGTCTGCTGGCTGTTTGTTAGAGTGTGTCTGCTGGTTGTATGTTAGAGTGTGACTGTTGACTGTGTGTTAGAGTGTGTCTGCTGGCTGTATGTTAGAGTGTGTCTGCTGGCTATGTGTTAGAGTGTGTCTGCTGGTTGTGTGTTAGAGTGTGTCTGCTGGCTGTGTGTTAGAGTGTGCCTGCTGGCTGTATGTTAGAGTGTGTCTGCTGGCTGTGTGTTAGAGTGTGTCTGCTGGTTGTGTGTTAGAGTGTGTCTGCTGGCTGTGTGTTAGAGTGTGTCTGCTGGCTGTGTGTTAGAGTGTGCCTGCTGGCTGTATGTTAGAGTGTGTCTGCTGGCTGTGGGTTAGAGTGTGTCTGCTGGTTGTGTGTTAGAGTGTGTCTGCTGGCTGTGTGTTAGAGTGTGTCTGCTGGCTGTGTGTTAGAGTGTGTCTGCTGGCTGTGTGTTAGAGTGTGCCTGCTGGCTGTGTGTTAGAGTGTGCCTGCTGGCTGTGTGTTAGAGTGTGTCTGCTGGCTGTGTGTTAGAGTGTGTCTGCTGGCTGTGTGTTAGAGTGTGTCTGCTGGCTGTGTGTTAGAGTGTGCCTGCTGGCTGTGTGTTAGAGTGTGTCTGCTGGCTGTGTTTTTAGAGTGTGTCTGCTGGCTGTGTGTTAGAGTGTGTCTGCTGGCTGTGTGTTAGAGTGTGTCTGCTGGCTGTGTGTTAGAGTGTGTCTGCTGGCTGTGTGTTAGAGTGTGTCTGCTGGCTGTGTGTTAGAGTGTGCCTGCTGGCTGTGTGTTAGAGTGTGTCTGCTGGCTGTGTGTTAGAGTGTGCCTGCTGGCTGTGTGTTAGAGTGTGTCTGCTGGCTGTGTGTTAGAGTGTGTCTGCTGGCTGTGTGTTAGAGTGTGCCTGCTGGTTGTGTGTTAGAGTGTGTCTGCTGGCTGTGTGTTAGAGTGTGTCTGCTGACTGTGTGTTAGAGTGTGTCTGCTGGCTGTGTGTTAGAGTGTGTCTGCTGGCTGTGTGTTAGAGTGTGTCTGCTGGCTGTGTGTTAGAGTGTGCCTGCTGGCTGTGTGTTAGAGTGTGTCTGCTGGCTGTGTGTTAGAGTGTGTCTGCTGGCTGTGTGTTAGAGTGTGTCTGCTGGCTGTATGTTAGAGTGTGTCTGCTGGCTGTGTGTTAGAGTGTGTCTGCTGGCTGTGTGTTAGAGTGTGTCTGCTGGTTGTGTGTTAGAGTGTGTCTGCTGGCTGTGTGTTAGAGTGTGTCTGCTGGTTGTGTGTTAGAGTGTGTCTGCTGGCTGTGTGTTAGAGTGTGTCTGCTGGTTGAATGTTAGAGTGTGTCTGCTGGCTGTGTGTTAGAGTGTGCCTGCTGGCTGTGTGTTAGAGTGTGCCTGCTGGCTGTATGTTAGAGTGTGCCTGCTGGCTGTGTGTTAGAGTGTGTCTGCTAGTTGTGTGTTAGAGTGTGCCTGCTGGCTGTGTGTTAGAGTGTGTCTGCTGGCTGTGTGTTACGAGTGTGTCTGCTGGCTGTGTGTTAGAGTGTGTCTGCTGGTTGTATGTTAGAGTGTGCCTGCAGGCTGTGTGTTAGAGTGTGTCTGCTGGCTGTATGTTAGAGTGTGTCTGCTGGCTGTGTGTTAGAGTGTGTCTGCTGGTTGTGTGTTAGAGTGTGTCTGCTGGCTGTGTGTTAGAGTGTGTCTGCTGGCTGTGTGTTAGAGTGTGCCTGCTGGCTGTATGTTAGAGTGTGTCTGCTGGCTGTGTGTTAGAGTGTGCCTGCTGGCTGTGTGTTAGAGTGTGTCTGCTGGCTGTGTGTTAGAGTGTGCCTGCTGGCTGTGTGTTAGAGTGTGTCTGCTGGCTGTGTGTTACGAGTGTGTCTGCTGGCTGTGTGTTAGCGTGTGTCTGCTGGCTGTGTGTTAGCGTGTGTCTGCTGGCTGTGTGTTAGAGTGTGTCTGCTGGCTGTGTGTTAGAGTGTGTCTGCTGGCTGTGTCTGCTGGCTGTGCCAGCTGGCTGTGTGTTAGAGTGTGTCTGCTGGCTGTGTGTTAGAGTGTGCCTGCTGGCTGTGTGTTAGAGTGTGCCTGCTGGTTGTGTGTTAGAGTGTGTCTGCTGGCTGTGTGTTAGACTGTGTCTGCTGACTGTGTGTTAGAGTGTGTCTGCTGGCTGTGTGTTAGAGTGTGTCTGCTGGCTGTGTGTTAGAGTGTGTCTGCTGGCTGTGTGTTAGAGTGTGTCTGCTGGCTGTGTGTTAGAGTGTGTCTGCTGGCTGTGTCTGCTGGCTGTGTGTTAGAGTGTGTCTGCTGGCTGTGTGTTAGAGTGTGTCTGCTGGCTGTGTGTTAGAGTGTGTCTGCTGGCTGTGTCTGCTGGCTGTGTCTGCTGGCTTTGTGTTTGAGTGTGTCTGCTGGCTGTGTGTTAGAGTGTGTCTGCTGGCTGTGTGTTAGAGAGTGTCTGCTGGCTGTGTCTGCTGGCTGTGTGTTAGAGTGTGTCTGCTGGTTGAATGTTAGAGTGTGTCTGCTTGCTGTGTGTTAGAGTGTGCCTGCTGGCTGTGTCTGCTGGCTGTGTGTTAGAGTGTGTCTGCTGGTTGAATGTTAGAGTGTGTCTGCTGGCTGTGTGTTAGAGTGTGCCTGCTGGCTGTGTGTTAGAGTGTGCCTGCTGGCTGTATGTTAGAGTGTGCCTGCTGGCTGTGTGTTAGAGTGTGTTTGCTGGTTGTGTGTTAGAGTGTGCCTGCTGGCTGTGTGTTAGAGTGTGTCTGCTGGCTGTGTGTTACGAGTGTGTCTGCTGGCTGTGTGTTAGAGTGTGTCTGCTGGTTGTATGTTAGAGTGTGCCTGCTGGCTGTGTGTTAGAGTGTGTCTGCTGGCTGTATGTTAGAGTGTGTCTGCTGGCTATGTGTTAGAGTGTGTCTGCTGGTTGTGTGTTAGAGTGTGTCTGCTGGCTGTGTGTTAGAGTGTGTCTGCTGGCTGTGTGTTAGAGTGTGCCTGCTGGCTGTATGTTAGAGTGTGTCTGCTGGCTGTGTGTTAGAGTGTGTCTGCTGGTTGTGTGTTATAGTGTGTCTGCTGGCTGTGTGTTAGAGTGTGTCTGCTGGCTGTGTGTTAGAGTGTGCCTGCTGGCTGTATGTTAGAGTGTGTCTGCTGGCTGTGTGTTAGAGTGTGTCTGCTGGTTGTGTGTTAGAGTGTGTCTGCTGGCTGTGTGTTAGAGTGTGTCTGCTGGCTGTGGGTTAGAGTGTGTCTGCTGGTTGTGTGTTAGAGTGTGTCTGCTGGCTGTGTGTTAGAGTGTGTCTGCTGGCTGTGTGTTAGAGTGTGTCTACTGGCTGTGTGTTAGAGTGTGCCTGCTGGCTGTGTGTTAGAGTGTGCCTGCTGGCTGTGTGTTAGAGTGTGTCTGCTGGCTGTGTGTTAGAGTGTGTCTGCTGGCTGTGTGTTAGAGTGTGTCTGCTGGCTGTGTGTTAGAGTGTGCCTGCTGGCTGTGTGTTAGAGTGTGTCTGCTGGCTGTGTGTTAGAGTGTGTCTGCTGGCTGTGTGTTAGAGTGTGTCTGCTGGCTGTGTGTTAGAGTGTGTCTGCTGGCTGTGTGTTAGAGTGTGTCTGCTGGCTGTGTGTTAGAGTGTGTCTGCTGGCTGTGTGTTAGAGTGTGCCTGCTGGCTGTGTGTTAGAGTGTGTCTGCTGGCTGTGTGTTAGAGTGTGCCTGCTGGCTGTGTGTTAGAGTGTGTCTGCTGGCTGTGTGTTAGAGTGTGCCTGCTGGCTGTGTGTTAGAGTGTGCCTGCTGGCTGTATGTTAGAGTGTGTCTGCTGGCTGTGTGTTAGAGTGTGTCTGCTGGCTGTGTCTGCTGGCTGTGCCTGCTGGCTGTGTGTTAGAGTGTGTCTGCTGGCTGTGTGTTAGAGTGTGTCTGCTGGTTGTGTCTGCTGGCTGTGTGTTAGAGTGTGCCTGCTGGCTGTGTGTTAGAGTGTGTCTGCTGGCTGTGTCTGCTGGCTGTATGTTAGAGTGTGCCTGCTGGCTGTGTGTTAGAGTGTGCCTGCTGGCTGTGTGTTCGAGTGTGTCTGCTGGCTGTGTGTTAGAGTGTGTCTGCTGGCTGTGTGTTAGAGTGTGTCTGCTGGCTGTGTCTGCTGGCTGTGTGTTAGAGTGTGCCTGCTGGTGTGTGTTAGAGTGTGTCTGCTGGCTGTGTCTGCTGGCTGTATGTTAGAGTGTGCCTGCTGGCTGTGTGTTAGAGTGTGCTTGCTGGCTGTGTGTATGCTGGCTGTGTGTTAGAGTGTGCCTGCTGGCTGTGTGTTAGAGTGTGTCTGCTGGCTGTATGTTAGAGTGTGTCTGCTGGCTGTGTGTTAGAGTGTGCCTGCTGGCTGTGTGTTAGAGTGTGCCTGCTGGCTGTGTGTTAGAGTGTGTCTGCTGGCTGTGTGTTAGAGTGTGTCTGCTGGCTGTGTCTGCTGGCTGTGTGTTAGAGTGTACCTGCTGGTGTGTGTTAGAGTGTGTCTGCTGGCTGTGTCTGCTGGCTGTATGTTAGAGTGTGCCTGTTGGCTGTGTGTTAGAGTGTGCCTGCTGGCTGTGTGTTAGAGTGTGTCTGCTGGCTGTGTGTTAGAGTGTGCCTGCTGGCTTTGTGTTAGAGTGTGTCTGCTGGCTGTATGTTAGAGTGTGTCTGCTGGCTGTGTGTTAGAGTGTGCCTGCTGGCTGTGTGTTAGAGTGTGCCTGCTGGCTGTATGTTAGAGTGTGTCTGCTGGCTGTGTGTTAGAGTGTGCCTGCTGGCTGTGTGTTAATGTGTGTCTGCTGGCTGTATGTTAGAGTGTGTCTGCTGGCTGTGTGTTAGAGTGTGTCTGCTGGCTGTGTGTTAGAGTGTGTCTGCTGGCTGTGTGTTAGAGTGTGTCTGCTGGCTGTGTGTTAGAGTGTGCCTGCTGGCTGTATGTTAGAGTGTGTCTGCTGGCTGTGTGTTAGAGTGTGCCTGCTGGCTGTGTGTTAGTGTGTGTCTGCTGGCTGTATGTTAGAGTGTGTCTGCTGGCTGTGTGTTAGAGTGTGTCTGCTGGCTGTGTGTTAGAGTGTGTCTGCTGGCTGTGTGTTAGAGTGTGTCTGCTGGCTGTGTGTTAGAGTGTGTCTGCTGGCTGTGTGTTAGTGTGTGTCTGCTGGCTGTGTGTTAGAGTGTGTCTGCTGGCTGTGTTTTAGAGTGTGCCTGCTGGCTGTGTGTTAGAGTGTGCCTGCTGGCTGTGTGCTAGAGTGTGCCTGCTGGCTGTGTGTTAGAGTGTGCCTGCTGGCTGTGTGTTAGAGTGTGTGTGCTGGCTGTGTGTTAGAGTGTGTCTGCTGGCTGTGTGTTAGTGTGTCTGCTGGCGGTGTGTTAGAGTGTGTCTGCTGGCTGTGTGTTAGAGTGTGTCTGCTGGCTGTGTGTTAGAGTGTGTCTGCTGGCTGTGTGTTAGAGTGTGTCTGCTGGCTGTGTGTTAGAGTGTGCCTGCTGGCTGTGTGTTAGAGTGTGTCTGCTGGCTGTGTGTTAGAGTGTGTCTGCTGGCTGTGTGTTAGAGTGTGCCTGCTGGCTGTGTGTTAGAGTGTGTCTGCTGGCTGTGTGTTAGAGTGTGTCTGCTGGCTGTATGTTAGAGTGTGCCTGCTGGCTGTGTGTTAGAGTGTGCCTGCTGGCTGTATGTTAGAGTGTGCCTGCTGGCTGTGTGTTAGAGTGTGTCTGCTGGCTGTGTGTTAGAGTGTGTCTGCTGACTGTGTGTTAGAGTGTGCCTGCTGGCTGTGTGTTAGAGTGTGTCTGCTGGCTGTGTGTTAGAGTGTGCCTGCTGGCTGTGTGTTAGAGTGTGTCTGCTGGCTGTATGTTAGAGTGTGCCTGCTGGCTGGTTGTTAGAGTGTGCCTGCTGGCTGTGTGTTAGAGTGTGCTGGGGGGCCAGCAAAGGGGAAATCAACTTAGGAAAGCTTTCAGATTTCAAGTGCACGGCCAGAGAAATGTTCCTGAGTTGGACAAAGGGAGAGAGGAAGGGAAGGAGAAACGGGAAAGCGAGAGGCTGAACTACTGACAAAGCAGCTGAGGACGGGGGAGAGCGCATGAGGGTCGTTGAAAAAAATGGTTGAAATTTGAGAAAAAATTGTGAACGGAAAAAAGAGAGAAAAAATGTCCATCCCCACCCCTTCCCTCTCTCCACTTATACACTCCTCTTACCCTCCCCCTAAGATATTCCTTTCAGAACCACCCCTTTTCTCTATTCCTCTCGCCCTGTCCCTCCCTCTCTCGCTCTCTCCTCCATTCCTACCCCACTTGCACACACACACTAGATGACTGACGCCCTCTTACCCTCCCTCCGTCTCTCAACCTCATTTTCTCTCTCTCTCCAAGCTCTCTCCGCAACACCACCAATACTTTTTTCCCTGGCTGCGGTGTGTTTGTGCTTTAGCGAGTGTACAGCGAAACCAGTTCTGTGCTGATCCAGCGTGTGCTATCCCATACACAGAGCCAGGAGCAGATTACCGCTTGCCAACAGCCTGCCTCCACTCTGCTGCCTTTTCTGCTTTCATTTCCCACTGTCTGCTTTTCCACCAGACCTTTTCTTTCTTTAACACTCTGCTCTCTTCCAAGAATGATCTAGGAAGAGGGGAAAGAAATAAGAGAAAGGTGTCTGTGTGAAGGGGAGATGAGGAGACAGAAAAGGAGAGAGAGAGGGGAGAGGACTAGAGAGAAGACTGGGGTTAGGCTGCAACACGAGAGGCAAAGCAACGAGGAGAGGGAGAAAGAAGAGAGCAACAAGGATCGAGGGATGATCGAGGTGGAATCGGGCAAAAACGCAGGAAAAGGGGGGAAAAATTGCCAGACTCATCCGACCTCTGCTGGTATTTTTCTCATCCTTTTGTTATTCACATACTTTCTTTTTAAGTGTTTCTGAAATTATTTGTTTCCTTTATGTTTCTCTAGCTATCTCCCATGGGTTTCTCTTTCCATGTCTTCTAGGGTTTTCAGCGTTGCTTGTCTTTCCTCTTGTTTTTAAAAAGTGTCTCTGTCCATGTGTGTACTTTAGAACCCTTTCCTTCCTCCCGCTCCAATCGGAAGGTTTTCCTCCGTCCTTCCACGTTTCTCTCTCGCCCAAATGAAATGCAATGATTGCTTTTTTTTATTGTAAATTTGGATATTTTCGCTTGGATTTTCCCATTGAAAACTATGTTGGAAAAGGTGAAACCTGAAATTGGGGCCCAGTAGTGAGGTCGAAAGGGAGGGAAGAAGGGGGAGGGGGGCCTAATTTTCCTCCATTTTTTGTTTGTCTAATCTTTGTGTGTATGGGTATGTAAGTGTTTTATCGTCGTAAGATTCGTTCAATTATTGCATGCATATTTTCTGCACAGTTTGGAGTAATTTTGATGAGTTTGACATAATATTTAACTGGTAAAAGGCGACATTGTGAAGTGAATGTAGTTCTATTATAGGGGTATCCCCATCGCCGCTCTCTCTCTAATTCACTCCTCGTTCTCCCCTACTTCCTGTCTGTTTGTGTCCTCAATACATCTGTCTGTTAGTTTGTACATAAACACATCTCTTCTGAATGTGTTTCTCTATTTATCAACTAATATGGTACTCTAACTTACAGCAATCTCTGTGGGCCTTCTCTGTCCATCCCCACGCTATTGGCTTCCACCCTTGCTTCCACTGTTTGATTTACACAAGTCGGTGTGTCCCTCTGTTCATACTTCATTTCAGAGGCCAGAGTGTGTGCTGTGTGTACATGGATGAGTGTGTTATATTCTCATTCCATCCCAGCTCTTAGCCACCCTGTACATCTCCATGGAGACCCACTATGTTCTCTCGGCCCCCGTACCTCGGCCTCTGCGCGGGCGCACAAAGACACCCCCGGACGTCGCCCTGCCAGGGTGTAAAATTGGTGAAGGGACGGAGAGAGGGGGGTACCCCGATTGGGAGTTGTCGGAGGGTGACGGCGGGGATGGACGTGGTCCTGATAGCCATGGCTAAGGGGCTTTGTGTCTGAATAGAGGTTAAGCTGGGGACTTAAGTATGGAGCTCAGGCCTAGACACCCCACCGCTACGGGCCTGCAGGCTTGGTTAATAGTGGGTAGAAGGCCTGTCTGACTGGCTTTCTGAAAGGCCTGACTGAGATCTCTACTCTATTGTCTTATCAGGTGGACTGAAAGCACGGCGTAACGGTGCTCTCTTGTCCTTCCGCCAGTCTCGCTGAAGGTGATAGTCTATATGGTTAATACCATCATCTCAACACATAAGCAAACTAAGCTTTTATAGTTTAAGGTTTGTGTACAAACAAAAGTCTCAGAGTAGATAATCATATGTTAACTGTATTTGCCGTTTTGTTTTTTCATCTTGATGAAAAGGCATTGTACACTGTAGTAGAGAGCACTTTTTGGAAATTAAACTGTGTTGTTTGCTAGTCCAAAATCACACAGTATCACACTATGACGACATGGTGGATCCACGGTCTCACGCCTCATATGACAATAGAAATAAATGATAGAGAGGTCAGTCAGTGCTGCTAGATATATGGCCTGTGATGATGGAATGCCACAGATCAGTTACCAGCCGTTAAATATTTGAAGCGGCTCTAGTTTGACGTCAGTTCCTCAGGCTTTCCCAGCCATCTCAGCGTCAGTGCTGCGGTGGAGGAGGCCACTAATGTGCTTCCCTTTATGAAGCATAACTCATCCAGCTAGTACTGGATACAGCTAGTACTTGTCTGACTCTGAGAGTGGGTGGGCTACTAGCCTGCTGCAGAAGTCACAACAGTCTACCTGGTCCACTATGGAGGGAATGACTGACTGACTGACTGACTGACTGACTGACCGACCGACCGACCGACCGACCGACCGACCGACCGACCGACCGACCGACCGACCGACCGACCGACTGACTGACTGGGGCATAGATAGAAAAAGCAGCATGTGACCATCATGGATGTATTCCCACTCTCAGGGTCCGGGTGAGAGAAATCCCCCCCCCCCAGAATCTTTGTTCCAGTTGTGTCACTATGTGTCTGCTTCAGCTTGACAAGGACACAGACCACTGAAACAAGGCAGAACCAGACGAGCTGTGAGTTCTGGTTTGATTCATGTTGCCTAATAGGGGCCTTTTTCATAAATACTGAATTATTTGTGGGGGTTTTTCTTCATGCAGTGCTTCAGTCCTCTAGTGTCTGTGTGTCTGTCGCCGTCCATAAATTTAGTTACTAACTCATATTTTTTTGAGCACTCGGCAGCACACCTCGTTTTCGTCAATAAAATGGAATCAAAATGATTTTTCAGTTGGATTTGATGTGTCCATATTGTATATTGTACTAACACTGAAGTCCAAGTTGTATTTGAGTACATTGATGTATAGGAGATTTGACATGAATTTGTGCACAGCAATCAGCATATATGATAGACCCAGGAGTGAGAGGTGTGGGGGGTGTTGGGGGGGGGGGGTCACACCCAGCCAGTCTGTTGGGGTTCCAGTACGTTCTGGTCTGGGTTGGTTTTGGTTAGTTAATGGGTTAGTTAATAACTTAGACTGGAATATACTTTACGTATATCAGGGTATATACAGTATGTCCATCCCAGTATGAAATTAAAGTTAATATTTTGAAACGTTTTGATTAACCAAATCAATTCGGCCTACCAATCATTCATTCTTAGTTGAGATAATAGTCCATTCTTACTTTAAAGGTGAAAAGGTATTATGATAAGTCAGGTATTATGTATCCAGAATGTTTTACATTATGATGGAACTAGAAAGCCTCTTTAACTATCAGCTCTTCATACCTCTTCTGAAGTATTTTTGCCATTGTGTTCAGTAATTGATGTTCTAATACCTTCAAAAATGTGTTTTCCCTTGAATTACACACATCACTTCAAATTACACCATTGTCATTGTTCGGACACAAGATGACCTCTCGGAGTCAGAGTCTCTCTCTTCGTGGACAACCCCTCATAATGTGATGGGTGTACGAATGGCTACATTCTTGTGATACTGTACAGTTTTTACATTTTTGTGAAGATTGTATAGTGTAGTTTTGTCTTGTGTGTGCACTGTAGATTGAGGCGGTGGTAGTGGTGGTGGTGTGGGGGTTAAACTGTACAGGCGGGAGGAATGTGTTTCGAGTCAGCAGTGAGAATTCCTCAGTTCTGCATTAGTAGGTCACAGCTTTGCCTCTTACCTCGGCAAACTCTGCTCTCTCTTCTACCTCTCCACCATGTCTGTCTCTCTCCTCCCCCACACGCACTCCCTCCCTCCCTCTCTCTCTCTCCTGATCCTTCTCAGTCTCACCATGTTTCCTCCCCCTCCCTCCCTCCTTTCTTTCTTTCTTTCTTTTTCTTTCTTTCTTTCTTTCTTTCTTTCTCTCTCTCTCTCTCTCTGTTCCCTTCTCTAGTTCTGATCCTAATCCTCTCCCCCTTCTCCCTCTCTCACAGACATCTAAGGCCCGAGGTGTTGGGGGTGGGTTAAAAGGGAAGCGAGACGGGGAGACTGTGTGTGTGTGTGTGTGTGTGTGTGTGTGTGTGTGTGTGTGTGTGTGTGTGTGTGTGTGTGTGTGTGTGTGTGTGTGTGTGTGTGTGTGTGTGTGTGTGTGTGTGTGTGTGTGTTCTGGTGCGCATGCGTGTGTTATATAAATCTAGCAGTACAGCTCTCACTCCTGCTCTCAGTGTTTCTAGTCATCTATGATTTATTGAGCTGGGATCCTGAGGAATGGCCATTGTCTATGTCACCAGATTCTACCTGTTCTTATCATCTAGCGTACATGACATCTTCCTCACATGTTCCGCTGGACTATCATGGTCAGACACCACTGATTCAGCTCCCACTAACATTGATATGCGTATTGCTGATCGTCACATGCCAGCATACCTTCCTGCTGAGGCAAAAATTCCAGAACTATCTCGGGTCCTTCACAAGACTGTCTGACAGACTGGGGGAGCTCCAAGAGATGCTGGCTGTGAAGCAAACACAGAACACTATTAAGATATCACACAGAAACATATACAACCGTAAACATGACATACACAGGCAGCGGCCGATACTGTCTATCAGATAACTCATGGTGTATAGCGTTGGTGTGACTGTGAGTCAGGCCTGCTGGCTGGCAGTCTGGCTGCCATATTGACACGGCTCACAAGCCTTCACAGTCTACCCCTGTTTTCTGCTCAGCTATGCTCTGCTCTGCAGTACCATCGGTGGCGCTAGCCGGCCGTATTTACAGAGCAACACCCTTGTGGCCCTGGTGCCAGACGGAGAGAGGAGGGGAGGCGAAGAGGCAGAGGAAGGGAGGAGGGGAAGAAGGGTGGAGAGGAGGAAGGAAGGAGGGAAGGCGAAGAGGCAGAGGACGGCAAAGAATGGTGTCAGAAGCACAGGGAGGAAGTGCTGCACAGTTGGTAGAGCATGGTGCTTGCAATGCCAGGATAGTGGGTTCAATTCCCACAGGGGACCAGTATGGAGAAAAAGTTCATGTAAGCACTCACTACTGTAAGTGTCTCTGGATAAGAGTGTCTGCTAAATGACTAACATGTACATGTAGTGGGGTAGAGATGGAGGGAGGATATGGTAAAGAGGAGAGAACAACTAGAGAGACAGAGAGGTGATGTCAGACCCCGCAGCCTCATTTCCCTCCTGCTCCCTGTTCCACATTGCACTGTGTCCCAGCAAGTGCTCTGTGTTTGATGTCTGTGTTTTCAGAGAGACACAGCTCTCTGAACTACATGGATATCTCTCTGCCCTAATCTAGATCTACCCTAATAACTATGCCAGTGTGTGACTGTGTATATCTCCATGGCTCAGACATGTCTTATAGTGACTGGCTGGACTGCCATGGCCGCTGGCCCATTTCTGAGTTCTAACTCCCAGTTCCCACTGTCATGGCTGCAGAATCCCCAATTTAAAAGACTGTTGAGATACCCCCTGTACAATATTGTGATAAAGCAAACCAACCTAGTAGTAATTGATTGTGAATAGTGAAGTAAAGCCTCCTGAGGGTGTCTGGGTAGTTGGTTGTGGTGGCGGAGGGACTATAGGAGTGTCTGTGGGGGTCAGGGCTGGGAGATGAAACGAGAGGCTGGGGTTGGTCGCTTCATGCTTCAGAGGTTCCTCAGAGAGAAGGAGAGGTCAGGAAAAGACCCCAGAACAAACACCAGACGCATTGTTCAAGTTCAAGGTAAAGTTGAATGGCATTTTCATTCCGTCTATGCAGCTGCCCTCTTCCGGCTGTGGGCTTTTTTGTAAAAGTGGTATTAATTGGGGGGAAAATGTGCTGTTGGGTCAAATCAGACATTTGTGTTATGATAGCATAATTGAAAAGCAATTAGGTCAATATTAATTGCATTTACACGTTTTACTATTTAAAATTGCATGAGGGCTTGACCGTTTGGATGGCTACTTTGCTCAAAGAAGCAATCAGACAATTCAATTTGAAAAGTGTGTTTGGAGGTAAGTCAAAAAAGGTCAGCATTATCCTTTTTCAGAATAGCTATGGGAATAGATTTATTCCCAGAGATTTGATTAGAAATCTGGCCCAACAAACATCGATATCTTATGTGAGGTCGTCTGATTGAGAAAACCCAACTCTTACTTCTGCCAAACTGCTGTAAAATCACAGTCCCAGATTTAGCTTTTTGTGTGTATGGGAGTGTGTGTAATTTGTGTGTGTTTCTCTATCTGTGTGTTTACCCACAGAGAAAGGGGATTACATGTATTTAATAGAGGATGAGTTTTGGGAGGGGTGTTTGAAGGGGGCAGGCCCGGCCCTCCCTCCACGAGGGCTGACCCGTGCTCAGCTGCAGTGTGTCTATCCGTGCCCTCCCAAACCTCCCAGACCCCAGACAACGGGTCAGATGTCAGGCTGGGAAATGCAACACTCCCCTTCCCCTCCTCTCCTCTACTTCCTCCTTCCCCCTCTTCTCTCTTCTCTCTGTTGTGTCTGGTGGCTCGTCAGGTGCTGTTCATTAACCCTTCACAGGGGACTTCCCGTCCCGTCCCCATCCCGCCCTCTGTCCAAAAATATAACATGAAATGTCTTAAACTCTCTATTTAGCAATTGGATATTTTGTCTTTCAGGAAATGTATTGCATTGTCTAGGCCTGTTCAAGATGACTATACTATAGGAGGATAAATCACCAAAGAACAGGAATGTATAGACAAGGTAGAATAGACCCCACCCCCCTAAATTCCACACACTGCTTATGTATGTGGTAAGGCCCTTGCTTTTCAAGGCTGTAATTTATGGTTTTGTACTCTCTGACTCTGTGCACTGTGCACACGTGCGCACACACACACACATACTGTACACACACACACACACAGACACACACACACACTGACGCACATAATTCTGGGTCTGAGTCACCTCTTTAACAGAAAGTCAATAACAATACAGGAATGATTAATCAGGCCCTCTATTCTCCTCCTCCACTCTCCCTCCCTCCCTCTCACTCCCTCACTTCTCTCAACCCAACCCCACTCTCACTCTTTCTCAGCTAACTATTGATCTGAATGCATTTGCCTCCCATTTATTGCTCTAAACTCCCCCCTACACTCCCCTCTAAAGTCCCCCACTGCCACTGCAATGAGCAGCCAGGCACAAAGACCCTCTCACTCAGGAGAGTCTGACACACGCGCACACATAGACACACACACCCACTCCATACATCAATTTGTGTGTAAAATCGTGTTGATTGCATTAGATGTAAAATTATGTATTTTTTTGCCCATTTACTGGTCCAACTAAAGCAGCATGTTCATATAGGATGTTTACACAGCCACACATATGCACAGATTGCCGAGCGAAAGTGTGAGGGGAGTAGTCGGACAGTCCAGTAGTCAGAAAGCGGCTGTATATTAATAGTATAATATAATAAATGCCATTTAGCAGAAGCTTTTATCGAAAGCGATTTACAGTCATGCATGCATACATTTTACATATTAAGTGGGTTAAGGTTAACTTCTGCAGTGTGGTGAGCACTCATCACCTTTTTGTGTAAAACACACTAAGCTTTATACCAGAGTAACTACCTATGTGGTCACCATTTTACAGACTTGTAAGTCTACAGTTATACATTACTACCTAATTCAGAAATCAGTTGTATTAAATAAGACGTTTGGTAGAATGGGCACTGATTTATAAAGCTTTACAATGTTTCGGGGATGCAGGTGCACTCTAAGCCTCTATGCAGGCATGTGTGTGTTTCGTGTGTGTGTTTCGCCTCAACCTTTGTAAACCTGTGGCGGGATTGAAAAAGGTTTGACTGACAGCTCCTTTGACCCTCCCCCTCATCCCCTAACCATTCTAGATGGTGGCAGTCAGGTTGCCATGACACCAGACTGTTTTGTCTACCCTTTGACCTCCCAAAGGGGTGCTGTGGTCAATCAGGCATTACATTGAGGGGCGAATGGAAGGGGGAAAGAGGCAAGAGGCGAGGGGCAAGTAGTCGAAGGAGGGGGGCAGGGGGGTGCATTTCCTCTCTAAAACCGAGGTACAAAAGGTTCCTCTATACATCCGCTGTGTACACAGACATGGAGATGGAGAGTCGTGGAGGGGGGAGGGAGGGGGAGGGAGGGAGGCATACTGAGACAAAGACACATGTGCACACAGACATGAAAGCTCGCTCGCTCTCTCTCCCTTTCTTTCTCTCTCTCCTTCTCTCCCTGTCTCCCTCCCTCCCTCCCTACCTCTCCCTCCCTCCCTCCCTCTCTACCTCTCTCTCTCTCTCTCTCTCTCTCTCGCTCTCTCTCGCTCTCTCTCTCTCTCTCTCTCAGGGAGGAGGGTAAGTGAACTAGGATGTGTGTCCCAGGGGGTGGAGGGGGTTATTATAGTCATTGTGCCTCCCGGCCCAGCCAGCTGAAACCGTTTGGCTGCTGTGCCGTTTGAAGTTATATTTATCAAGCACAAGCAGGAGGCTCAGCTTATACACCGAGATCTGTGTCTTCTAATTATTGAGAATGGAGAAGAAAGGACACGTGTTTGTTTAGATGGTAAAGTGAGGCTTATTTTGATATTAGGGATTGGACATGTGTGCAGATGTGTGCCCAGATGCTTTCTGAAAGATCAAAGAGGGAGAGGAGGTGTGAAACAGATTATACTTCAACACCCTACATTTATGATACTTCAAATACCATGAAAAGTCTGTTTTTTAAAGCTTATATATTTGACCAAAACATCCCATGTCATTCCCTGAGTGGTTCTTTAAAATTTGCAAATGATTGTCAAAAATCTTCAAGTGGACAGTTATATCTGTATAGCCTGTACAAAATATTGCTATTTTGCATTGTGCTGAATTAGCCAATGATTAAGTAAATCAACCTGGCTAAGTTTTATAAATGCATTAATGAAAGCACACTGAATGAGACAGGCACTCTAGATGCTGAATGTGGATTTGAGTGAAGTTCTGCATGTGACATTCATTTACACTCTATCTATAGTGCTGTATTTATGACCTCCTTGTACAGATCATACAGTGTAGCGTAGATAGATGATTGTTCATTTCATTATTTTTCCTGTTTATTTACTGTAGATGGTGATAATTGATTGTGTAATTTAATCATTGTATTTGCAGCTGTTTGCCTGCTTTTGATTTCCCTCGTTAGCAATGACCTTTTTCTGACCCATAGAAAATAGGGCATGGAACGTTTCTCTGCTATGAGCACATATACTGGTGTCAAAATATTGACATTGACTATTAAAAGTGCCCATCACCACCATGGCCCGAATCTGTGTACGTTTCAAAATTGGTCCTCATATATGACACGTTGGTTTAACATGCCGTGTCAGATGCTGAGACAAAGAAAACCTGTCAGAGCTCAGAAAGTTAGTGGTAAATTCCCATTTCATATTTCCATTTCAATCAAAATACTGATGTATACTGTAATGTGTCGTACTGGACCATGTGTCTATCTATCTTCTGAAGCTGAGCAGTTAGAATTGACGGTGATATTTAAAATGTCATACTGTCATCATAATCACTTCAAAACACTGGCAGTGGTATTTGAATGTGTGCATACGTTAAGTAGCTGTGCAATTACTTACTTGACACTTGGATCAAATTGAAGCTGTTATGATTCATATGTTATGAATCTCCTCCCCTCTGGAAAGAAGTTGACTTATAATCTGTTGTCTGGAATATCTACCTCATTCATATAGAAATATCTCACTCATCGATCATATGACTGGAAAACAACACTGTGTTTTTCCACAGCAGCTATAGTGCTGCACCTCTACAGTAAGTCTCTCTCTAAGCCCTTGTGACTCTTTGTGTTTCAGTGTGGGGACCGGACCCATCACCTGACTGCCCTCTCCTGTCTTCCTGGTCTTCAGCCGAACAGCCATGAGGTAATATCCTGTCCTCCTCTCTACCTCCATCATTCCATCCCTCACTCCCTGCACCCTGGGTATGGGTAGTCATCATCCCTTCTAACACCCATCAGTCTATGGTTTTAGATCTCCTGTTTCTCAATCTGTTTTATCTTCTGTTTTCTGTCTGACAGACAGCTGTCTTGCTGCCTCTATAGAAAAGCTCTACTATCCCATCTGCTTTATGGAGAACCAGGTCTCTTCACCTCCCTGTTTCTGGCATGACTCATGCCCATTGTGCTGGGGTGGCTACAGTTTGCTTGTGAGACTCCTGGTTTCTATGGTTTTAACATCACTGTATATAGTCCATGTACAACAAATAGACTCCTGGTTTCTATGGTTTTAACATCACTGTATATAGTCCATGTACAACAAATAGACTCCTGGTTTCTATGGTTTTAACATCGCTGTATATAGTCCATGTACAACAAATAGACTCCTGGTTTCTATGGTTTCAACATCGCTGTATATAGTCCATGTACAACAAATAGCCATGACTAGCGCTATGACTATTTTCTTGTGTTTCTTCTCTCTGGACTAACATTTGATTGAAATTTCAAACTCCACATTTGAGTAGAGAAACCTAGAGAAGGTTACTAGCCTGTAGTGTGCAGTGCAGTGTAGTGTGTATGTTAGCCTGTAGTGTGCAGTGCAGTGTAGTGTGTATGTTAGCCTGTAGTGTGCAGTGCAGTGTAGTGTGTATGTTAGCCTGTAGTGTGCAGTGCAGTGTAGTGTGTATGTTAGCCTGTAGTGTGCAGTGCAGTGTAGTGTGTATGTTAGCCTGTAGTGTGCAGTGCAGTGTAGTGTGTATGTTAGCCTGTAGTTTACAGTGCAGTGTAGTGTGTATGTTAGCCTGTAGTTTACAGTGCAGTGTAGTGTGTATGTTAGCCTGTAGTGTGCAGTGCAGTGTAGTGTGTATGTTAGCCTGTAGTTTACAGTGCAGTGTAGTGTGTATGTTAGACTGTAGTGTGCAGTGCAGTGTAGTGTGTATGTTAGCCTGTAGTGTGCAGTGCAGTGTGTATGTTAGCCTGTAGTGTGCAGTGCAGTGTAGTGTGTATGTTAGCCTGTAGTGTGCAGTGCAGTGTAGTGTGTATGTTAGCCTGTAGTGTGCAGTGCAGTGTAGTGTGTATGTTAGCCTGTAGTGATCAGTGCAGTGTAGTGTGTATGTTAGCCTGTAGTGTGCAGTGCAGTGTAGTGTGTATGTTAGCCTGTAGTGTGCAGTGCAGTGTAGTGTGTATGTTAGCCTGTAGTGTGCAGTGCAGTGTAGTGTGTATGTTAGCCTGTAGTTTACAGTGCAGTGTAGTGTGTATGTTAGCCTGTAGTTTACAGTGCAGTGTAGTGTGTATGTTAGCCTGTAGTGTGCAGTGCAGTGTAGTGTGTATGTTAGCCTGTAGTTTACAGTGCAGTGTAGTGTGTATGTTAGCCTGTAGTGTGCAGTGCAGTGTAGTGTGTATGTTAGCCTGTAGTGTGCAGTGCAGTGTAGTGTGTATGTTAGCCTGTAGTGTGCAGTGCAGTGTAGTGTGTATGTTAGCCTGTAGTGTGCAGTGCAGTGTAGTGTGTATGTTAGCCTGTAGTGAACAGTGCAGTGTAGTGTGTATGTTAGCCTGTAGTGAACAGTGCAGTGTAGTGTGTATGTTAGCCTGTAGTTTACAGTGCAGTGTAGTGTGTATGTTAGCCTGTAGTTTACAGTGCAGTGTAGTGTGTATGTTAGCCTGTAGTTTACAGTGCAGTGTAGTGTGTATGTTAGCCTGTAGTGAACAGTGCAGTGTAGTGTGTATGTTAGCCTGTAGTTTACAGTGCAGTGTAGTGTGTATGTTAGCCTGTAGTGTGCAGTGCAGTGTAGTGTGTATGTTAGCCTGTAGTTTACAGTGCAGTGTAGTGTGTATGTTAGCCTGTAGTGTGCAGTGCAGTGTAGTGTGTATGTTAGCCTGTAGTTTACAGTGCAGTGTAGTGTGTATGTTAGCCTGTAGTGAACAGTGCAGTGTAGTGTGTATGTTAGCTTGTAATGAACAGTGCAGTGTAGTGTGTATGTTAGCCTGTAGTGAATAGTGCAGTGTAGTGTGTATGTTAGCCTGTAGTTTACAGTGCAGTGTAGTGTGTATGTTAGCCTGTAGTTTACAGTGCAGTGTAGTGTGTATGTTAGCCTGTAGTTTACAGTGCAGTGTAGTGTGTATGTTAGCCTGTAGTGAACAGTGCAGTGTAGTGTGTATGTTAGCCTGTAGTTTACAGTGCAGTGTAGTGTGTATGTTAGCCTGTAGTGTGCAGTGCAGTGTAGTGTGTATGTTAGCCTGTAGTGTGCAGTGCAGTGTAGTGTGTATGTTAGCCTGTAGTGTGCAGTGCAGTGTAGTGTGTATGTTAGCCTGTAGTGTACAGTGCAGTGTAATGTGTATGAATGTTGTTACCCATAGCTGTGCACTCGTCCACTAAAACCCTACAAACCTCCAGCCTCTGAAGCACACTTTGTGTAAATGTCAGATATTCCATTTCCACGTCACGTAATGTAATGCACCCTGACTGGGAGGGGCCACGGGCACGCCTGGCACACCAGCCTGGCCCGGGCAAAGATTGACAGCTGTGCCCTAGCAACCATTGGTTTGGCACATTGCCAAGCCGCCAGGGGTTTCCAGGGAAGAGGTTCCCATGGCAACACTCATTTTGCCACTTTGGTTGGCGTACTTACAAGGTTGGCGTTGGGCAGATTAATGTGTGTTACAGCAACGCTGCTCTCAGCTGGAAAATCAAATGCTTATTCCAGCAGATTGGAGCTCTACACGTCTGCACGGCATTACCATGGCGCTTTTAAATGACATAGCTAAATATTTTACGCAGTAATCAAGGAGTGGCATTAGTGGCTTTTAATTAATCAATTCTTTACTGTATAAAGTCTAACACGGATGTTTGTATTTCAACCCTCGTCCAGTAATGTATCCATTCACTAAACGTCAAGGAAATAGTACAAGCTGTGAATAATATTTTAGAGATTGATTTCCAGCAGACCAGACACTGCCCAGTAGCCTGTCTTCACTTCATCAACTGTTTTTTACAGTCTCTCCATCCGACTGCGCTAGCTGCTGCATTCACCACAAAATGTCTCTCCCATTCACACATCCTCTGGATGCACTGAAGGATCGCTACGATGATCAGGGGGGTTTGAAGTGAAGGGTTGAATTGGGAGATGGAAACTGACAAAGTACTGGACGTAATACGTGGTATAGATCTGTGAGGGTTGAGGAGTCCATCGCTGGCAGAATGTAGGCTACGACAACCTTCTAGGGGCTCACACCTGCCCCAGCACAGACACTTAAAGTTGGCCAGCTCTCTTGGTGGAATTGCCTCAGGCCCCCAGACACACAGACAGACCTGCTGAGGAAATAGAGAGAGATAGAGAGACGACAAGAGAAAGAGAGACGACGAGAGAAAGAGAGAGCGGGATAGCCGATAATGGCACAGCCACGCTGCATTCCTGCGTGATTTGACTGTGAAAAAGATTGCAGGCGGGGAACCGAGCGGAGGAAAGGGAGGGGGAAGGAGGGGGATTTGTAGAGAGAGGGTGACTGAGAGGGTGACTAAAAGGATAAGAGGTGGGAAACGAGGAGTGACGAGGGCGGGCGGGGAGAAAAAGGTCAGCTGAGTGGAGAGAGGGAGGGGCAGGGAGGCGAGCACTTTGGGACAGGAGAGGAACGAGAGAGGGTGATGGTGGAAAGGAGAAGGGGAGAGAAGCAGACAGGGGGGATTAGGAATTTGAGCACAGTCCAAAAGGGGGGAGGGGCATGAAGAGGAAGAGGACGGAGGGGGAAGAGAAAAATTCCACCTGGCAACGTTTGAATGGTTCCGCTGGCATAGCCATGGTAACCCTGGCATCATCTGATTGGCTGAGGGAGTGTTCTGAGGCTGGATGTGTCTAGGTCTATCTCGCTCTCTCCGTTCACACACCAGCCTCATCCACGGATAGCTAGCTATAGTTTGAAGAAAGGTCTGCAGAAAGATAGGCGGGGAACAACACGGTCACTGATCTTTATTTGTTTCCTTCTTGCTAATGTCATCTGATAACTTTCGGCTGGCAGGATGATAACCCTCGCAACAGCTTTCCCAAACTCCACACGCCACACAAACACAGACAGCTTTTCAAAGGCAGAGAGAGATACAAATAATCTGTTGCAGAGCTACAGTCGCATAGCTACAATCTCACAGCTTCACTTCATGGCTTCAGCTGGGCACCTGGAGGGATTTGAACCTATATCCACAAGGCTGACGATATGCGTCAGTATTAATTGCACAAGTAGTACCTACCGTTCACAAACTGTGGGAAAGCAGGCCGTCATGGCACAAACACACAGTGTGACTTTGTCATTGCAGGCCCATTCATTTTAGTGCAGGTCACTGTGCTCTCCATTCAACCTTTACAGCAGAAATCCGTTTAGCTAAATGAGTCAACTAATTTGGTTAAAACCCTTCAGTGTAGAGGCTCCTGATAAACACAGAGGAACAATGACAAGCATTGTCTCAAAGACATTTCTGATTTTGGATTTGCAGATGTAAGCACTTTAAAATAGAAATTGCTTTATTTATCAAATGTTCAATAACTACATCAACTATAATTTTGCCTAAAGCTATTATGACAACAGCACACAGAAATTATGCAGGGCAGCTATTTTTGACTGTGGTATTTCATTACATTTCATTAATGTGTTTATATCATAACTATCAGAAGAGGATATGCAGCCACATTGTGTATAATGACAGTAAGAGATAATGCATTTAAAACCATTATGGGGTCAGAATAGATATTTCAGGTCACTCTGTAGTGAAGTGGGTTAGGTAGCACTGTGTTATGAGACTAGTGTGATGCTTGTTAGAGCGCTAATGAGAGGGAGTGGAGTGGAGAGAAAGAGGGGACAAAGCAAGGTCAGTCGCCACAAGAGGGCAACAGTGCCCCAGAAATGATTGCAGTGGTGGTTGGTTATACCAGTTGTGCACAGTTTTCTCCTGACATTTATAATAATGATGTGTGTGTGTGTTTGTGCTCTCTGTAAAATGATATGTCTAAACTCCCCTAGTATGTATTGTATGCTATCATCATCACCAAAGACATGTCAATTAACAGACATATTCTATTTTGACCATTCAGACAAAGACAGACCCACAGATCAGACAGACAGACAGACAGACAGACAGACAGACAGACAGACAGACAGACAGACAGACAGACAGACAAGACAAACAGACAAGACAAACAGACAAGACCAGACCAGACCAGACAGACAGACAGACAGACAGACAGACAGACAGACAGACAGACAGACAGACAGACAGACAGACAGACAGAGAGACAGAGAGACAGAGAGACAGAGAGACAGAGAGAGAGCGACAGACAGACAGACAGACAGACAGACAGACAGACAGACAGACAGACAGACAGACAAGACAGAGAGACAGACAGAGAGAGAGAGAGAGAGAAACAGACAGACAGACAGACAGACAGACAGACAGACAGACAGAGAGAGAGAGCGACAGACAGACAGACAGACAGACAGACAGACAGACAGACAGACAGACAAGACAGAGAGACAGACAGAGAGAGAGAGAGAGACAGACAGACAGACAGACAGACAGACAGACAGACAGACAGACAGACAGACAGACAGACAGACAGACAGACAGAGAAGACAAACAGAGCAGACCCGACCAGACCAGACCAGACCAGACCAGACAGACAGACAGACAGACAGACAGACAGACAGACAGACAGACAGAGAGACAGACAGACAGACAGACAGACAGACAGACAGACAGACAGACAGACAGACAGACAGACAGACAGACAGACAGACAGACAAGACAGAGAGACAGACAGAGAGAGAGACAGACAGACAGACAGACAGACAGACAGACAGACAGACAGACAGACAGACAGACAGACAGACACCTGGCCGGCTGGTGAAGACGTGGCAGAGGGAGTGCTACTACAGAGTGTGCTGCGGTGTGAGGTAGTTGGTTGTATGGTTTCACATAATAAACAGCCCGGAGATAACTGTACAACCTTCTAGCTTTCCCCGCGGTGTCACCACAACCTACAGTAAGCACCCCTGGAGTCACACCAGCAAGCCAACACTGTGGTAAGTATAGGACTGTCAGAGAAAGTACATGACACAACACAGAGAGGCTAGTTTAGGTCACTAACAAGACAACACAGAGGCTAGTATAGCTCACAAAAGACAACATTTGCTCTATATTGAAGAACAGACAATGTAAGTGAACTGTGCATGGAGGCCATTTTTCATTATGTGATCCATTTGTTTTTTTCTGTCGTGGAAGGTTCAGTTGAGTTGGATTCAATTGAATGCAAGAGCTGCCTCCTGTCTGGTCTCTTTTGCTTCCACTAGTGTCATTCAGATCAGTCTATTTTAACAGCATGTGTCTAATACCTACAGTACAGTATCAGTGAACTCCATGTCCAGGCACCAGGGAGTTAAGGGAAAAGGGGATACCTAGTAAGTTGTACAACTGAATACATTCAACTGAAATGTGTCTTCTGCATTTAACCCAACCCTTCTTATTCTAGGCACTACAGCCCTGTGTTATTACATATCACTACTCTGGGTCAGTAAGTTGTACTATGTACTGCACAGTGCACTTACTGTAGACTACCTTTCCTTGAAGGCCAAAATACTGTCCCAGAGCTCTCTCTCTATAGGTGCCTCTTAAAGTCCTTAACTAAACCTTCAGATGCAATATCATACTGTATCATACTCCACACGATAACACACCTCTATACTGCATTCCCTCTTTCCTGCAGCCATTTGACTGGATTCTACTGGCTAGAACTAGTACAAGTGTTCGTTTTCAGTCGTTACCAGACTGTCATTGTTCTGCAGCCTTTGCTCTGTGTCCTCTGGTTCTGTGGTTCTGATCGATGATACCCAGAATGTGTCCGCCTGTCTGGAATAGAAAATTCACTAATGACTGCCATCCTGCACAGTGGTAACATTAATCTAGTCTCTCCTCTCCCTCCTTTACTTTCATACAGGGTAACAATATCATTTAACATCCCAATAACTAATCATTCTAGCTGTGTAACTGGGTGTCATGCACCCACATTCATTCTGTGTAACATGATCCATGTCCATGGCTCTCTCGTCTGTGTTCTTGTCTCTCATATCACTCCAGAACATGTACTCTTTGTGTTCCGTTTTCCTGAGGTTTGCAGTCACAGTCAGAGAAATATATCAGTTGCTTGCGAACAGCCAACCCCTCACCACCCTCCCAGAAGCCCCCCTCCTCTCCTGCTGCATCCCCCCTTCACGCTAACTCAGCCAACCCCTCACCACCCTCCCAGAAGCCCCCCTCCTCTCCTGCTGCATCCCCCCTTCACGCTAACTCAGCCAACCCCTCACCACCCTCCCAGAAGCCCCCCTCCTCTCCTGCTGCATCCCCCCTTCACGCTAACTCAGCCAACCCCTCTTCACCCTCCCAGAAGCCCCCTCCTCTCCTGCTGCATCCCCCCTTCACGCTAACTCAGCCAACCCCTCACCACCCTCCCAGAAGCCCCCCTCCTCTCCTGCTGCATCCCCCCTTTACGCTAACGCAACCAACCTCCCCCTCCCTCCCCCCTGCCTCCTCTCGTCCCCCCAGTGTGTCTGGGCTAGTAGCTAAGACAACAGGCATCCGCATTGCGTTGTAGCTCCTCTCATCTCCTGGAAGGGACAAAAGGGGGCATATATCAGAATTCTGCTTATTCAGCGCTGTTCTTTATCATACCCACAACGCCTTTCTCCTGCTGCCGTCCCAGACTGATGCATCTTTGTCAAATGCCTGACGTGTCGAGCGTGGAAGGGTTGCGTTTTCTCCCTCTCTCTCCTTCTGTGTTCTTGTCTCTGTAATTGTTGTATCCTCTGTCATTTTAGTGAGGACAGGGAGCTGCCATTTCTCTCTTTGTCTCTGTATCTCCATCATTGTGGCAGAGAGAGATCTGGATATCACTGATTGGATCAGTGGGTATTTTATCCACATGGCTGATCAGAGCTCATTGGTAGTCTGGGTAGATAATGCAGCTTGCCTACATACATGCACACACACACACACACACACACACGCACGCACACACACGCACGCACGCACGCACACACACGCACTCACAGCCAGCTGTACAGGTATCTATGTGATCTGTATGATCCAAACATATACAGTGCTACATGCTAGTTAGAACAGCCTAGACATGAGAGGGGGGGATGGACCGACTCAGACCAATGACGTCACATCTTCTGGAACACTCTTTGTGCTGTCTGACAGTGGAGTGATGCGGTGCAGAGCAGAGCCGCCGGCAGATGCACCTGTCTAGGACAGCATATCTGTGTGTGTCTGTGTCTCTCTGTCTCAAAGCCCCAGCACCACGAGTGGCTCTTGCTATTTAAG
The DNA here is from genome assembly GCF_901001165.1 of Salmo trutta. Taxonomy (NCBI): domain Eukaryota; kingdom Metazoa; phylum Chordata; class Actinopteri; order Salmoniformes; family Salmonidae; genus Salmo; species Salmo trutta. Next base: position 11,868,811 of record NC_042993.1, on the reverse strand, counting down.
TGCAAATGTCTCAGAGATAGTTTCCAGCCTGGAGTGGTAGGCTCAGAAACAGATACAGGAAGGTATGCTGGCACTCACTCTGCCAGGCGAGTAGCTGTGAGCTTGGAAATTAATGTTTTGCCTTTATATTCATTCTAACCTACTTTCAGAAAAAGATTGCACCGGATTTGTCTGTCTGGTATTGATGGTGTCGTTGGTAATGATGGTGTCGTTGGTAATGATGGTGTTGATGGTAATGATGGTGTCATGGTAATGATGGTGTCGTTGGGAATGATGGTGTTGTTGGTAATGATGGTGTCGTTGGGAATGATGGTGTCGTTGGGAATGATGGTGTTGTTGGTAATGATGTTGTTGGTAATGATGGT